>NW_023270498.1:10394394-10417860 GCF_011800145.1 Mirounga leonina
TATATATATATATATATATATATATATATATATATATATATACCACATCTTCTTTATCCATTCATCTGTTGCCCATCAAATATTTAAAAGAAGAAAATAAAACTACTCTTATAAAAGTTTTTCAGAAAATAGAGGAGTAAAAAATTCTTTTCAATTTATTTTATGAAGCCAGGATTACTGTTACAGAAAGCAGATAAAAATGCCATAGAAGAGAAAACTACAGAGAAGTATTCCTAATGACTATAGCACAAGAATCCTTCACAAAATTAATAAATTGAATATAATAGTACTTTCATCCCAGGAATGCAAGATAGCTTTAATATTTGAAAATCAGTTAATGCAATTCACCATCTTAACAGAAAAAAAAGAAGAAAACATACAGTCACTTCAAAAGTGAAGAAAAATATTTGACAAAATGTAACACTCACTCATAATTTAAAGAAATCTCAACAAAAGATGGAGGGAAAATTTCTCAACCTGATTAAGACTATCTTCAAAAAAAAAAAAAAAACTGCAAACATTATATACAATGATGAAAGGTTTGATGTTTTCTACCTAAGATCAAGCATAGGCAAACAATTCTCTTTCAACACTTCTGTTTATCACCAATTCCAATCATGTAAAATATCTTCAATGGTGATTCATTTAGCTTTTCATCACTTAACAGCATGTTTTTATGGAAGACATACTCTGTGTCAGGCACTGGGTCAAGCATAGAGTATGCAAGTGTGAATGACATGAGCTTGGCCCTCAAACAATCACACACAGAGTATTATGTAAACACAAAATCACTATGCAGCCAGATAAAGACAAACAAAGTTGTATACATGTTTGCATAGTGGCACAGGGGAGGAGTGGCTAGCTTGGTGTGAGTAGAGTGTTGGTTTTACAGAGGGCTTGATTTTGAGCCATGTTCCAGGTGGTCTGGTGTGAGGAAGACATGTCCAGCATGGGGCCTGGCATGTCTCAAAGCATGGAGCTGTACCAGAAGCCTGGTTTGTTCTATAATGACACCTAGTATGGCTGGAGTAAGGTGGAGGTAGTCATTGGCATGATATGAAACCAGAGCATCAGCAAGAGAGTACTACTCATGAAAGATTAAATACAATTTTCAAGGTAATGAAGATTTTAAAATAGGAAAATGACAAGGTCAGATTTGTGTTTTATTAAGACAATTTGGGATATGGTGTTGAAGATGGATTGCAGAGGGAAAGATATTGGAACCTTCTGCAAGAGCCCCAGGGTGATGAAGAAAGGCATATTTGGAAGAGTGGGGAAGGAGAGGCAGGGATACATTCATTTGGCAGGACCTCAGGAAACATGAAATTTAGCAAGTGAGGGAGAAAAAGCATTAAAAGTTGGCTCTTAGAGTTCTGACTTTGGTCACCAGATAGATAATGGACCTATTAACCAAAATTAGGTGTATAGGAGAACATCTGGTTAGATGGGTGACAAAGACCCTGAGTTAAGTTTTGGAAATATTGAATTTGAGTTGCCCATGAGGCATCCAGAAAGAAATATCCAGAATGCCAATAAAAATACAGCTCCCTTATACAAGAACAGAAGCATGACTGGGGATATCATTTTAAAAGTCATCATCATACATGCAGTCCTTAAAATTATTGGATCAGATGAATTTGCCCAATGTGAGCATGAGGAGGGAGAGGCTCAGTGCATAGAAATGGAATTGTGAGTAGCAACATGCAGAGTGGATACAGAGCTTCTGTGCACAGTCCTGCAGTTTGTACATGGCATATTTCTAGGCACTGATCATATCAACGTCTAGGTGAAGGGCAAACTCCAGAGTTATGTAGTGCACAACCAATGTGGCTGTTCGTGGCTACTGGTTGAGGAGAATACGGTGTAAGGCTAAGCAAGTATTAAAGATAGGATTAGAATGAGGAAAGAATGTTACACAGAAACCACGAGAGCAGAACATTACTCTCGGAGGAAGGAGCAAGAAACTATGTCTGAAAGCTCTGAAGAAATCTAGTAGTTTAATCTTAAGGGTTTTCTTGACAGGAGCTCTTTGGTGACTGTAGGGAGAGAGGTTTCCATTCAGTGGTGGGAACAGAAGTTCTGGGCTCATGGGTGGCTGCATGGTTGAGGGTGAGAGCATAGAGACTAGGATGGAGACCAGTTAATAGTGTCAAGTCTGAGGAAGAGAGGGAAGAGAACCCAGCACCATGGGAGGCTTTGTTCTGTCCTGGTTATAATTCAGTATGTACCACGAGAGGAGCCAAAGTCAGAGGACTGCTTGGTAAGAAAGGAAGAAGGTACTACAAAGGGTACTTTGGCAGGAAAAGTGAGAAGGATGGAGTAGGATTGAGGTGCAAACAAAAAAGTAATGGAAACACAGTCACCACCATCACCCCAAATAAAGTCTTTTCCCTCTAGCCCTGGGAAGTTGGGGAAGGCTGGTTTATTTCACTGGTATATGTAGAGTGTGTGTGTGTGTGTGTGTGTGTGTGTGTGTGTGTGTAGCCTGTTGTGGTGTGAGCACAAGGGAGTGGGGCAGATGACCTTACATGGCAGCCTTGACAAGCATCTGTCCCAGGAGAACACTGCCAACCACATGTGAGAGACAGGCCTCCCACGAGCAAATGGGAGGTCTGCAGGGCTCCCCTCCCTCTAGGACTTGTCCACTCCTAGTTCCACATCAGCTCCCACCTGCCCTGTCCCCTCCCTCTACTGTGCCCTCCTTGCTTGTGTGAGGGGGTCCTATTGCTCTCTGACTGGGGGTCCATGATTTGTCAAGAATTTCTGAAGTCCCCATCTTTCAGGCATGACTGTAGGCACTGAGGTTACATCCAGAATACAGGAGACCATGTTCCTTTGCATATTCTAGAGAGGGTTGGCAGTTGGTAACAATAGTATAAACTATGGCAGGTAGTGATAAGAGCTATGAACAAAATACAATAAATGGAGGTGGGAGGGATAGAGGAATGTGGTGGTGAGGAGTGGGCCTCTCTGATTGGTGACATTTGGACAGAGACCTGGGCAGGAATAAAGTGAACCAGGAGGAAATGGGCCCACGCAGAGGACACAGGAAGTACAAAGGCCATGGGGTGCACACCTGCTTGGGCTTCAAGGAATAGCCAGCAGCTCATCAGCAGCTGGTCACAGTGTTGGGGGCTGGACTGAGGAGTATGGATTTGACCCAGATGGTTGGGAAGCCATTAGAGGGTGTTTTCTTTAATGGCTCTGTGTGCTGTGTGGAGAAAACACTGTCAAGTGGAAGCAGCGAAACCAGTTACCATTTAGAGCAAGCAAAAGGTCAT
The DNA here is from genome assembly GCF_011800145.1 of Mirounga leonina. Taxonomy (NCBI): domain Eukaryota; kingdom Metazoa; phylum Chordata; class Mammalia; order Carnivora; family Phocidae; genus Mirounga; species Mirounga leonina. Next base: position 10,397,676 of record NW_023270498.1, read on the forward strand.
TTTTGTATTAATTCCCTCGCTCTAGCCCTCCTGCTTTGGCTCAGCACTTAGTTAATGTAAGATTTTAAGTTTATTTTTACATTTTATTCCTGTCTGTGGATTGTCCAAGTCAAGAGGTACTGAAGTCATCTGGCAGTATCCAAAAGTGCTTCATGGGGAAGATTAGAACCCAGGACTCTACTGGAAGAAACCAGTAGGAAATATGACACCAGGTTATAACATGAAGATTAAAATCTTGCTTCCAAAGGGGTGATGAGTGGAAAGAGCAAAGCCAGAAATAATTTAAATGCTAACAAAGCTTAATACTCCTTAAGACTACCTGACTGAAATTCAGTCTGCAGCTCTAGGTAAAATTGCCAGATTTAATGTATAAAAATACAGGATTTCAAATATTGCATGGGACATACATATGTTAAAAAATATTCATTGTTTATCTCAAATTCAAATGCAACTGGGAATCCTCTTATCTCTGGAGATAAAGTTGAATCTGGTAACCTTATCTCTAGAAGTAGGGACCGCAAGGGGGATAGTAATCTCTGGGGTCGGGGGGTGAGCATATTTTTTTAGACAAAGCTCTCCTTTGCATTGGAGATTAGTGCAATGGTTTCAGAGGAAAGAGGAGCTAATTTTCGGTAATATTTCCTTAGACCTGCCTGGAAAAATATCTGTTGCTTCAAAATCTCACATTTCTGATCAAATGAGGCGGTCTGCACCATCTCTTTCTAGCTGGGTGCCCTTGAACACGTCAGTTTTCTCAGCTCTAACAGCTTTGAGGACTGAATTGTGATTTATAAGGGAAAGTACTTCATAAAATTGCAAAATGTTCTACAGATACAAATTATTATTATTTTTTTTACCAATTTTTCTTTTTTATGTCTTCTCCCAGAACGATAAAACATGATGTATTTTTAATCTACTATAACCCTCCAGATTCTTCAGAAAAATGTTTTATTCTTTCACAAGAAAAGATGTCCCACTGGGCACCACTTATCATGTGTCCCAAATTTACTTGCCTCCAAGAAGTCTTATCCCCCATTCCCCAGAAAATCACAGACATTTGGGCTTCAGATAAACACAGAAAATCCTTCCAAAATGTTTCTTACTCCTCTAACCCAAGTGCTAAACTGCATGAATTTTCCAAGCCCTACTACTTCCTATTGACCTCACACTCCAGAAGGCCACCTGGCTATCTAACATGGCTTCATCAACACTTTGTGGTGGGCAAACAGTCAGCAGATTCAGGGGTTCCTGTAAGTCCTCTCTTTAAGCTGTCAGCCAGTGGACTATGGCCAACCCCTACCCCACCAAGCTCTTCCATCACCCTTTCAGTAGGTTCTACGCCCAGCATGGAGCCCAACACAGGGCTTGAACTCACAACGCTGAGATCAAGACCTGAGCTGAGATCAAGAGTCAGACTCTTAACCGACTGAGCCACCCAGGCACCCTACCATCACCCCTTTCAAACAAAACCCAAAGAATGTTGTGGGTTAAATGTAGAAATTGTTCAAAATTCAAAAAAGTATGATTAAGGACTTAAATAAAAGTAATCCTCAAGCTCATTACCCAAAGAAAACTACTGGTGGCATATTGATATAGATAGTTATAAAAATTTTTATAGAGGTGGGATCATACACTATGGAGTTGAGTTTTGAGTCATTTGGGTCGTACTTTTTTCACATGCCATCATAATTATTTTCCAGGCTGTTTTCAAAATAATAAAAACCATGAAATTACCTTCATACTGCCCCATCATATGGATGCACTATGACTTAGTCAAGCATTTTCTATATTTTAAGGCATTTTAAAGCATAGTAAGTTCATTAAATAGGTACTATTCTGGGGATGTAATCCTAGAGCATATTTATTTTTGTGTCCCAAGTCTTTCTCTATCCTATGACAGGAACCATGACTTCTCTGTTATCTCCCAGGTGATAGAAGGTCCTCAGACTTTCCATTTGATAATTATAATGCTCAGCCTGGTGGATTTTTCAATACTCTTGCATTGAACTTAGAGTTAAATCTCCTTTACCAGCTGGTTACAGGCAAGAAACCACAGTGTGGAAAGTGAGGGTGGCATCTCCTTGTCATGCATTTTGGGCCTGGCTATTGTTGAAAGCTGATGATTTTCCTCAGGAGCACTTCCTGGTCTCATCAGAGGGTCCCTGCTCTGCAGAGCCTTTCTGAGTCTGCCCTGCAATTTGAATCTGCCCCCTGCAATGCTCCATTTCACCTAGACTCTCTTCATTCCCTTATCCTGTGACAGGTGTCCTCTTGGGCAGGTTCCTGTTAAAAATGACTCCTGGTCCATGTGCCTTCTCAGGATGTCACATCTGATCTTTGGGCCTCAAGCAGCTTGGATGAGACATCACTCCCTGTTCAAGTCTTTGCATTGCATGCACTCAGCTATCTCTGGTAAATACCTAGCAAGGGAAACCTGGGTTATTCAATTTTACATTCCCACCAGATGTGTAGGAGAGTCAGTTAGTCTATATACCCACCAACACTTGCTGTGGTGTCTTTTTAATTTTAATCATTCTAATAGATGTGTAGTAGTATCACACTGTGATTTTAATTTTCATTTCCCTAATGAATAATGATGTGGCAATTTTTTTGTTATAGCCATAAGGTGGAAGGTGAGGGTTGTAGAAGTTTTGTGTGTCCTCTTTAGGGTGAGAGGGGCATAGAAGTGCTAATGAAACTAGGCTGGAAGGGTCAGGGAGAGGAAGCAATGGAGGAGCTGATCATGGGTAGCATGGTGGGAGGTGCAGACTTCCACAGTATGTGTCCTCAGGACACCTTGAAGACTAGACATCCCTGGGTGACATCAGTTAGGGAGGACTCATGACCTGGAGAATCAGGGAAACTTCAACACCAGCCTGTGCTCAGGGGACAGCATGAAGGCAAGAATCCTCTCCTCTTCGCTCTGAGGACATGTAGAAGAAATAGAGGAGAATCCCACTGGAGAAGAATCATCCCTGATAGAGAATCATTTCTGAACTTTGTTTGTTTGTTTTGTTTTTGTTTTTGTTTTTTTAATTTAATTTTATTTACATTCAATTAATTAACATATAGTGTATTATTAGTTTCAGAGGTAGAATTCAGTGATTCATCAGTTCCATATAACACCAGTGCTCATTACAGCATGTGCCCTCCTTAATGCCCATCACCCAGTTACCCCTTCCCCTCCAGGGACCCTCAGTTTGTTTCCTATGGTTAAGGGTCCCCTATGGTTTTTCTCTCTCTCTGATTTTGTCTTGTTTTATTTTTCCCTCCTTTCCTCTATGCTCCTCTGTTTTGTTTCTTAAATTCCACATATGAGTGAGATCATATGATAATTGTCTTTCTCTGATTGACTTATTTCACTTAGCATAATACCCTCTAGTTCCATCCTGGTCATTGCAAATGACAAGATTTCATTTTGTTGATGGTTGCATAATATTCCATTGTGTGTGTGTGTGTGTGTGTGTGTATATCACATCTTCTTTATCCATTCATCTGAACTTTGAATTGATCGAATATTCACTCAAAGGAAACTGCTTTAAAGCTGAAGGAATGAACAGAGTGAAGATGATGGATAACGATAAGCTAACTGAGAGAGGAAGGGTGGGACAGTTGAGGACATAGGAAAGAAGCCATTATTGGTGGCTGGGTACTACTATGTGGCCCCATGACATGATGGATTCATGAGTAAGTCAGCTGGTTTAAAGCCAAATCAGGGATGGGCATCATACTGTTGATCAATTCAGAGTATATTCTCAAATAATATTGCTAATCTCCTTTTATAGGCCTATATTTAAGCCATTTTTCCCCATCCTATTTGTATAATGTCTTAGATTCCAAGTTAAGAGTCTTACACTTATGTATTATGTGTATCTTGTTGAATTTGGACTTTATTTGAACCTGTTAAAGGCCTTTTGTATTCTGATTTTCTCACTGACAGCACATCGTGGAAAAACTATGTTTGTAGACAATGTTTATGTTTACATTTGGTGTTTTTACTTATGGACTTTAGGAAAGTCATTTAGCCAGGCAGTCATTGCCCCTCCCTTTCTTCTTTGCAAAATGCAACACAGGTAATGATATAATGTGAATTAAATAAGGTCTCAATAGAGATTGGTGGTGGTCAGTGGTGTTGCGGGTAATTGTTTAATAGTGGGTTTTGTGAAATATTTGTCAGTCTCTGTGGTTCAAATACTCCCCTCATGGCTGATTTCAGGCTAGACTGTGATGCCATGAAGCAGAGGTTGGGGAGAGATGTACATAGTCTCTTCTTGTGAACTTAGGCATGCCATCTCCAGCACTCTACTGCTGGTAAGTGTATTTTTATTCTATCAACCAAAGTATTGGATAGTGCCATCTATAAACACATAAGAATTAATTTAATATCTTTATCCAAATCACAATAAACATTTCTATCAGAACAGGAAAGAGATCTGTAACTTGCCAGGGAAGACTCCCTCAGTTTATCACTAGTCTATGTTAGCCAATTTTTAAATTTGTTATCAATTGTTTTTAATCAACATGATTATAACTTGATTCATTCAACATTTGTCCATCTTGACTGTGTGAAGCCACCCTGCAGTTTTGTTAAATGTCTTGTTTAGGTTGAGTTACATTATTTCTACTAACATGGCAGTTCTCAGCACCCACTACAATTAGAATCACCTAGGAAAACTTCAAAATACACTGAGGGTCCAGCCCTGGATGGGCTGTGTAATTTGTGGAGTCCAGTGCAAAATGAAAATGTGGGGCCCCTTGTTCAAAAACAAAGGAAACAATCAACAAAACTAAAAGGCAACCTACAGAATGGGAGAAGATATTCGAAAATGACATATCAGATAAAGGGCTAGTATAAAAAATCTATAAAGAACTTATTAAACTCAACACCCAAAAAACAAAAAATCTAGTCAAGAAATGGACAGAGGACATGAACAGATATTTCTCCAAAGAAGACATACAAATAGCCAACAAACACATGGAAAAATGTTCAACATCCCTCAGCATCAGGGAAATACAAATCAAAACCACAATGAGATACCACCTCACACCTGTCAGAATGGCTAAAATTAACAAGCCAGGAAATAACAGATGTTGATGAGAAGGTGGAGAAAGGGGAACCCTCCTACACTGTTGGTGGGAATGCAAGCTGGTGCAGCCACTCCGGAAAACAGTATGGAGGTTCCTCAAAAAGTTAAAAATAGAACTACCTTACAACCCAGTAATTGCACTACTAGGTATTTATCCAAAGGATACAAATAGTGATTCGAAGGGGCACATGCATCCCAATGTTTCTAGCAGCAATGTCCACAATAGCCAAATGATGGTAAGAGCCCAGATGTCCATTGACAGATGAATGGATAAAAAAAGATGTGGTTTATATATACAATGGAATATTACTCAGACATCAAAAAGAATGAAATCTTGTCATTTGCAACAATGTGGATGGAACTAGAGGGTATTATGCTAAACAAAATAAGTCAATCAGAGAAAGACAATTATCATATGATTTCACTCATATGTGAACTTAAGAAACAAAACAGAAGATCATAGGGGAAGGGAGGGAAAAATAAAATATGATGAAATCAGAGAGGGAGACAAACCATGAGAGACTCTTAACTATAGGAAACAAACTAAGGGTTGCTAGAGGGGAAGTGGGGGGTATGGGGTAACTGGGTGGTGGGCATTAAGGAGGGCACTTGATGTAATGAGCACTGGGTGTTATATGCAACTAATGAATCATGAAATTCTACCCCTAAAACTAATAATACACTATATGTTAACTAAGTCAAAGAGAAAGTCAATTATCGTATGGTTTCACTTATTTGTGGAACATAAGGGATAACATGGAGGACATTAGGAGAAGGAAGGGAAAAATGAAGGGGGGGAATCAGAGGGAGAGATGAACCATGAGAGACTATGGACTCTGAGAAACAAACTGAGGGTTCTAGAGGGGAGGGGGTGGGGGGATGGGTTAGCCTGGTGATAGGTATTAAAGAGGGCACGTATTGCATGGAGCACTGGGTGTTATACACAAACAATGAATCATGGAACACTACATCAAAAACTATGGTGACTAACATAACATAATAAAATTAAATTAAAAAAACTAAATTGAATTTAAATAAACAATTGTAAAAAAATTATTAAGAATTTCAAAATGGTGACAGCAGAGTGTTAAACCAAGATGGACTCTTCTGAGTTGGGGAGCCTGTGTGACTGCGCAGGTTGGAGACTGTAGAGCAGACCGCTAATGTGTACACAATGTTGCAAACTCAGTCGTTCTTCAACTTGTTGCATCAGAATAAATTGGAGAGGTTGCTAAAGCATAGACTGCTGAGCCCCACCTTTAGAGTTTCTGATTTAACAGGTCTGGGGCAGAGCCTTAAATTCTGCATTCCTAACAAGATTTCAAGTGATGCTGCTACTGTTGCACTAGGAACCACATTTGGAGAACCATTGACCTAACAGATTACGTCCTTGCATGGCCTGCATTGTCTTTACGATCTGACCTCTGCCCCCCTCCAGATGACGGAGCCTTAAACGCAAGCCATGTGGAACTCCTCACCACTGCTCAAATTTCTCATGCTTTTGTACGCCTCCATGCAAGAGCTGCAGTGCTTCTGTCTGCAGGAAAATCTGTGATTCTCCCTTCAAGATTCCTTTTTCCAGTCCCTCTCCTCCTGTTCTCAAGCAGAGAGATTCCTATGCTCTGCTGTATGTCAACAATCATTCTGCTGACCGGCCACTTGTCTGCATGTTGGAGAGCAGATGACTGTCTTTCATCTGTGTCTTTTCAGGGCCTAGCACACTGTGAACATCCAACAGTCTGTTGAGAGAATACATTCATTATTCATTCTAAATAAATACATGATTGTTCATCATGATTACTATTATCTGGATAGAGTTTCAGAATGAGTGAAGGAGTTTTTCTTCCAATCCTTACAAGATGTCTTAAAAATGCATGCTGTTGGTCCCACAGAGAACCAGGCTAGAGACAGAGATAAATCATTGTAGATCAGTTCCTGCAGCTGGAAAAACAACTCAAAACATTCTCTCCTGAATCAGCATTTTGATTTTTGCCTTTAGCGAACAGCTCTTTAAGGGACATCTTCCACTCCAAAGCTAATACCATCATATTTTCTATGGAATGAGATAACCTTTTGCAAACAGCAATGGTAGCTTAAGGAAAAGGCCCACCAGTATTTGCTATTTGGAAAATGATGTGAAAATAAGAATATAAACATATATGTGTAGTTGAAAGATGAACAAATATCCAAAGATCCAAAGTTCTTGGTCCTTTGTTGGTCCACAGAGCCCTGCTTTCGAGTGTGTGTGGTGTGTGTGTGTGCTGTGTGATGGGGCTGTGTGTGGGGGGCATGGGGCTGTGTGGGGGGTGTGATGTGTGTGGTGCATGTGTATGTGTGGGGCTGTACGTGGGGGGTGTCGAGCTGTGTGTAAGGCTGTGTGTGGTGCGTATGGTGCTTGTATGTGTGGGGGTGTGGGTAGGGGAGGAGGTGGTGAGCAGAATACAGGTTCCTTGAGGTTTCTCCCTTGAGGGATCATGCACACCCACATAAAATCCAAATATAATAAATTTTGGAATGCAAGCACAGATTATCCATCTAACTGCAGAGGTGGAAGGCTGCCTTCAGACATGGAAAATGACAGATAATTATCCAGTCTTTTGACAGCATGTCTGCTACCTAATAATTCAAACTACTGGTATGAAGAAGAAAGCCAAGAATCTTGACGAAGTTGGAAAAAAAGCCTAACAATCTGCCTCCACCTCCTACCCTGAAGTCTATTCTATATTCAGCTGCAAGAGGGGTAATGAGGTGGCCTGGTAGAGAAGAGCCAGCGACTCAAGGGAGGTTGGCTTTATCTTTCAGTTCATGGCAGTCCCTTTTTCTGCAAATGGTAAGACACAGTGCAATTCCAGAGAAAAATTGAATAATAATCCCTTACATTTGCAGAGTACTTCCAAAGTGAAAAGAGATCTCATTTATTTCTTAGAACAATCCTGTAGGGGAAGTGGGATGGGCATCATTGCTCCTTCTTTATAGGCGAGGACCTACAAGGTGTGGCTAGTGCAATCTACATCTCTGGTTTCTTGTCCACATATCCCATTTTTAGATTAAAATGAAGTGCTATTTTTATATTCATGGGGTTGGATTTTTAATAAGGGGCACTTAAAACAATGCCTGAACAATTTTATTTGGAATTTAACTTGATTAGAGTAGATTGATTTCACAAATTCCCTTTCATCAAAAGGAATATTTAAAGAGGGAATTAGGTGGATCGTTGTCTCAAAACTTCACTTGATTTTGCTTCCATTTACTCACACTGTTTTTTATTACCTTACTTTCTAACATATGAATTGCTTTAACAAAGTTTGAGTGATACATAAATCCCTGGTACATCCAGGGGCCACGGATGCATTGTGGCATTCCTATCTCTTTAGTGACCTGATTTAGGTCTCCAGAAAGAAATTTATCATGAGATTGTCTGAGAAACTTTGTTCAAATGTATTTTCTCTAATTGTTAAAGCTCTCTCTCTCTCTCTCACACACATATGCACACACACACTCACATTCCTGAATTACGTAAGGTGTATTCGGTAGGTGCCTATAACAGAGGTTTCACAATATCGGAAAACCTTACAAAATGTTTTCCTGGGTCCCAAGTGAACCTAACTGAAGGGTGATTTGTAATTAACTAAAACTCATGCCTTCTATTTTCTCTAACAGGAAAAACCAAGTAATTATTTAAGACATCAGGAGGGGTTTGTTATAATTACTTAGAAACTATTTTTATTTTCATCTTTTCTATTGAAATAGTGTGAGCCTTTTCTACATATTTTTGGTTGAGGTGAATATAATAATAATTCCCAAGTGGATTTCTCTTTTTTTTTCATATTTGATGACACTGGCATCACTGTCTCTGGGGGCAGATAGAAAGACAGCACTTGGCTAAATTCTTCTCCACATTGTTCCCCTTAGCCAGGTTTGAATTAGCTCACACAGGTGTTGTCAAGCTTTGAGAAACAGCAGAGATTTTTGGTAAAGCCATTAGGCATCACTACTGGGGATGTGGCTGTATCCTGAGTGTCACATTCAGCCTCTCTAGGCCCATCATTCTTTGGAGGTGAAACCAGCGGGGAAAAGGGATTCCCCTTTATCTCTCCTCTCCCAGGACATGGAAGACAGACAGCTCTCAGCAACTTTGTGCACTCAGACAGTTCTAAGGAGATAGCCCCACCAGTGCCAAGCATCATAGTGATCCTAGAGAAAAATGAGGGTTTCAGGAGGGCAAAACATAGCAGGATCATGCACCCACAACTGGAGGTGTGGTCATCATGGTCTAAATGGGTTTGGCTCTTTCTCTCCTTCATGCTTTTGCTCATCTATCTGAAATTCTATTCTTCTCATCCTTCCTTTGAGAGCCAGCTTGTGATGTTTCCTTCACGGGTCCTGACAACTAACCATTATCTTCACTTGCACGTCTGGGAAACGGTTTTCCCAAGGACCACAATAGCTTATTCTGGTTGGAACCAGGCAAAGACCAATCTGCTGTAACCATCGTTTAATGAAACAAACTGAGGCCTATAGGATCACCGACTTTTCTTGATCACAAATTCCATTTGGAAGTGCAATCCAGTTAATCCTGCAGACCCCAAATCCTGTCAGACTTGGCCTCTGCCCCGAAGACCCACATTTAGCTTCTCCTAATGCTCTAGACCCTCTTTCAAATCCCACCTCTCATTCTCTCCTTGCCTCCCAACTCTCCATGGTGCCTTCTGTTACCCCCTGTTCCAATAGAATCAAATTCTCTTGCTGTCTGCTGACTCTTCATAGAACACCAACCCTTATCCTCATTGCAATCTTGCTCTCCCTGAGGACACTTGCAGTAGGGCTCACCTTCCCACATCTAGAGTAGTGAAAGGTCAGATGTTCACCTTCTGCTCTTGTGGCTGTAATGTATACCTGTAGGTTCCTCTTCTCTCTTAACTAATGCATTGGTCATCCACCCTCCATCCCTAACCCTGCCCTCAGTCAGGGCAACTCTAATGGCCAGTGGGTGACCTCAGCAACCACCTAGCCTCAGAGTGCCTTGACCAAGGTGGCTGCATTGAACTTTGCCTCCATTTTGACAACCTATAACCACAGCCTCGTCCTGGGACTGGGCAGCATATATATCTTTTATATTAAGAACTCACACTTTGGACACAGTGTCTTATTTTTAAAACTCTCCCCATTGCCTTATTCCCATCATGCTCCCCTGACAACTTCATGAGCAATTCCCCTTTAATCCTACTTTTCTCAAACTTTAATGAACATGATAATCACCTGAGGGGTGTGTAAAAATTCAGGCTCCTAAAGCCTTTATTCAGAGATTCCAATTGTCCAAGTATGAGGGCAGTGCCTGGAAATCTGCTTTTCACAAACATCTTAGGTGATTCTAGTGCATGTTCCTTAGACAACTCTGAGAAACTCTTCTTGAGTTTCTTGAGCCCTTCATTGTTTCCCTCAGGGTGTCAGGCTTCTCCTGCTGTACTTTTACTTGTAATCAATATAGGATTTTATCTATAATATAAATCTCTTGATTTATATTATATTATACCATTGTATAATTTTTTATTTATTTATGTTTTACCATTGTATATATTATATATTGTATTTATTTATATTTATTTATTTATATATATATTATACCATTGTATAATACCACCATTGTAATGGTTAATACCACCATTGTAATGGTTAATTTAATTTATCAACTTGGGTAGGTCAGGTACCAGATATTTGGTCAAACACCAGGCTAGATGTTGCTGTGAAGGTATTTTTTAGATGAGATTAACATTTAAATCAGTCGTGGACTTTGAGTAAAGCACATTACCCTCCATAGTGTGGGTGGGCCTCACTCAGTCAGTTGAAGGTCTTAAGAGAAAAAGACTGAGGTCCCCAAAGGAAGAGGAAATTCTGCCTCCTGGTTGCCTTCCGACTCAAGTTACAACATTAACTCTTCCCTGGGTCTATAGTCACCCAGCTCATCCTACAGATGACTTTGAATTTGGACTCTACATGAATACACACACAAGTACACACTACCAGTTCAGTTTCTCTGGAGAACCCTGACTAGCATAACCATATAGTTCTATGTCTATTTGAATAAACACATCCTTTAGGGTTCTAGGCTTCTGTCTCCGAGCTGCTGAACCACACCTCAGGGACTGAGAACACCACAGCATTGCATTCTTTAGTTCTGCAGGAGTCTCTGTGTTCCCTGGCCATCCTTCTGTGCATCTGTACATTCTGCAGCACTGAGTTCCCACAACTGCTTTTTCAAGCCTCACCACTGTCCTCAAAGCTCCATTGCTAATCATCTCAGCTATAGATGTTGACTAATGACTGGTCTCCTACTTTAAAGAGAAAATAGAAGTCAAGTTAGGAACTTTCTCTATTTCTTACTCACCATAAAGTTTTTCATTGTACATTTATCATTTGGTCTGTTTTTTGAGGACAAGGTAAGTTCAAGATGGATGGTTTCCACTTGGGATTCCATCCTTTCATTCTTCCTCCAAGGCCTTTTCTACTCTATTAATTGCCCATACTTCTCTACTGGCACCATTTCTACTGCCCATTTCTTCAGCACACTCAGTCCAAACCACCTTCAACAAATTATAAAACTTCCCTCCTCATTCCATGCTCTTTTCAGCTACTACCATTTCTCCTCCATTTATCACTGCCTCCTCTTTTTTACTCACAATCACATAACAGCTCCTAAAATTTGACTACTACTCCCACCATTTCACTGAAAAAGCTCTTGTCAAAGTCATCTTCCAGCTGCTAAATTCAGAGAAATATTTCCAGTCCTTATCTGGCTCACTATCTCTGCACTATTTTGCACTGTTGGTCAATTTCTTCATGAAACTCTCTCCTTCCTCTTGATTTTCCCCCAAGACATCAGACTGTATTGATTTTCTCCTACCTAGCTGGTCTTTCCTTCTGTCTTTGTTTAGTTTTTCCCTCCAAGACTCCGACAGGTAAATTTTGGTGGTGGGGGGGAGGGGGATAGAGAATACAGGTAATTTATTTGGGAAGTGATCCAGGAAGCACAAAGAAATGGGAAGAGTGAAATAGGGATGGGAAACAAGGCAATAAAGGGTGTGTTAAGGGTCAGATGAATGGGGAGGCACCCTGGGAACTCTGATGAACCCTGTACAACACACCTCAGAATTAACCCACTAAGGATGGGGAGCTGGATTATTTCTCTGCCTGAATTCATTAAATTCTCAGTACCGGTGGGATGCTCTTTTGCTTGCTGAATAGGTTCCCCTGGCACCTGAGAAAGTCCTCAGACAGTGAAGCAAAGAGGAGGGAAGTTGTCAACTTTCCAGGAAAGTCTCCAGCACAGTTGCAGATGAACCCAAGCGTGGGCCAGATCAGGGGAAGCGGTGGCATCTACAGTCTCAGAATCCTTTGTGAGTTATTCTCTTTTCCCTTCCTTTAAATGCTGATTTCTCAGTGTTTTGTCCTCCCTCCATTTTTCTCTCTGTCTGCATATACTTACCAGGAGTGCTTACTTACTTTCATGTCTTCATTTACATCTTGATTCTGAAGTATCTATTTTCTACCCAGATCTGTCTCCCGAGTTCTAGGCACATATATCCAGTTAGCTGTGGCACTCTGCTCCATTGTGTCCCATGGGCATCTCAACCTACACAAAGTTGAATCCATATGTTCATGAGCTGCTCCCTCTCTATCCCTAGACTCCCAATTCACTCCTGCTTCATGATTCTCTCTTGGAGAATGGTGCAACCAGGTACCCATTTACCACAGTGGGAAAACCCAGAGAGAAGCTATCTGTGAAGCCATGCTCTCTGTTAGCATCATATCAGTTGCTGAGTTTGCATCAAGGGTGGCTCTCTTTAGCATGACCCTTCCTCATCTCTTCCACAGGCATTAGTTCAGGCTTTCATCAATAATGCCCCCTCCCCAAAAGGCTCCCTCCTGCAGTCTTACTCACCCCTACATAAGTATGACTTATTTCCTAGCAAGGGTATAATATGCTTCATAGTAGAGACCCAGTATTAATTGACTCTTCACCTATATAGGACATTTTGCAAGTTAAAAATATTTTCAATTCCCTTTTCCTCTTCCCCTCCTACGTATTGCCAATGATCGGATCCAGAGTTATTTAGCAAAGACTGCATTAGTGAAGTTGTACTCAGAACCTAGATTCCATTGTCCTATTAAAATCCCAGGTGATCTGGCCCCAAATATGGAAAGAGCACATTTACTAAATCCTCAAACAGTTTGAAGATTGTTTGCTCCTGCCTTGATTCCAAAAAAGGTTTGAGGAAAATTATGGAATTATTTGTTTTTTATAGAAGAGCAATAAATAGCAAATGTTAAAAGATAAGATGAAGAGTCTTGTGACTCATCTCCCAAGATTAAATGAATAAGTAACATCAGCATTGCTGGTTATGGACAGAGCATGACTCTGCCCCCACTCCATGTATTATCAATATGTGTTTCCTATCTTAATAACTAGCTTAACATTTATAAAATAAAATGGAAAACAGACTAAGTCCATAAATCCAGGTGAACCAAATGAATTCCTAGGAGGGAATGCACTCCACTTGTAAATAATTCTCATTTAAATCTTGTAACTTGGAAACGCTGAAACCCACAATCATTAAAATGACATTTCCTGTATTTTTATCATTTTAGTAGGAATGTCAGTAATCACCATATTAAAGGTCTCTGGGGAAGAAGATTAGTAGGAGGATTGACAGATCCTAAAATATTCAGGAAGCATAAATCCAAAATGCAGCTTTATATCCTTGGATTTGCTAAGGAGAATACTTTTTGGAAAACTCAAAGTTTCATGTTCTGTTATTTTGAGAAATTTGACAAGCCTCTCACTACATTTATAAAATTTAACTAATGTTAAAACAAACAAATAAACCTGAAGACATTGTTAGAGCAGGGCATCTAATTTCTTTCTCTAAAAAAATTTCCAAAGGTTTTCATTGATCATTAGGCACAGTTTTGCATTCAGTAAACAGTAACTGCCTTAACATTCTTACTATTAGATATTAGGTAGTCAGTAAATGTCTGCGCACTGAATACAGTTTTTCCACACTAAAATTTCCAAAGCACTTCCCTGATTATATTGGTTCCTTGCTCAGAAATCTTTCATGGCTCCCTCTTGTTTGGAGCTGTGCTGTCCAATACGGTAGCCAAAAGCCACATATGGTTACGAGTACCTGAAATGTGGCTGGTCCAAACTGAGGTGTGTTGTAAATGTCAAACATACACTGGAATTTGAAGACTTAGTCCAAGAAAAAGAATGTAAAATAGTTTAGTATTTGTTACATCATCACTTGAAATATTTTAGATATATTGAATTAAATAACATACTTCATTAATCTGTTTCTTTTTACTTTTTGTTTAAAATATGCCTACTAGATAATTTAAAACTACTTTCATGGCTTGAATTTGGGGCTCACTGTCAATTTCCATTTGGCAGTGCTGGTATAGAGACCAGATTCTGTTTTTTTTTCCCTCTATACTTAACTTCCAAACCTTATTTCCTATTATATTTTCTTTGTTGCTTTTCTCTTGCTGCTCCCTCCTCTTAGAATGCTGTTCCTTGTAAAGAATTACCACTCTTTAGGAACTAGCTAAAATCCTCCCTTCTCTAGGAAGACTATCTGGTTCTCTGAGCCAGAAGCACTTTTTCCTCTTCTAAAGTCCAAAAACCTGTTATTTATAGCTTTTTTATAGCCCCATTCGATATCTGTATTATAGCCAATTATTGCCAATTATTAATTTATTATCTCTTATCTCAACACCCCCCCCCCCAAGTTGTGAGTCTTTGAAGGAAAGGAGCATTTTTAGTTCTGTCTCAAATCCCTCAAACTGGGCAAAGATATCAGTGTATCAGTCAGAAACCACCTTAGTTGTTTCAGCAGAAATTGTTTAACGTAGGGAACTGGTTAAACGGGGACGGGAGGCTGGAGAAGTGAAAAGGGGAATACCAAGGTAACATAGAGTTAGTAGCTGCAAGAAGCGGCTCCCACCCCTAGGGCAGCAGGATCCCAGAGAAATGGTGCAATCATCAGGCACTAGGGGCTGGGAGAAGGGTCTGGTGGAGCTGGAACTCAGACCTCTGTAGAAGCTGCTCTCAGGCTGGTGCCTGTGGGGGGATCTCATGATGCTGCACGCCAGCCTCTAATGAGAACATGCTGCCTGCTGGTGTTGCTACCTCTGAGGAGGTGTGATGAGACTGGCTCTGGGAGTGTGGAAAAATCTGGAGGCTGTAACTAACTGCTACTCGTTCCAACTTCTGCTTCCAGATGAAGAGCCGTCACAGCAGTGACACTAATAGGAATAGTGGGAAATACAGGGTGCCAGATTCTCTCCCTCTTTCTGCCTTCTGACTTCCTCTAGGGCCATTTATTGATGGACCTTAACAAGAACCAACTGAGAATGAATAAATGTAGATTCCCACCATCCTGGTTTTTCTCCCCTTGAGTGCGGGCCAGACCTAGTGACTTACTAGAATATGGCAAAAGTTAAAAGATCTCATTTCTGTATGACTTCCATCTTGCTGATATACTCCATCTATTGTCTCGGTGTACATGCATTGATGAAGCAAACTGCCATTGGGAGAAATCCAGATGTCAAGTAACTGTGGGTGGTTTCCAGCCAAGAGCAGGTGAGGAGGACCTGAGGTCTGTAGTTCAATAGCTTATGAGGAACAGAATCCTGTCAAATGCCACTGACTGAACTTGGAAGTGGATCCTTTCCCAGCTGAGCCTTAAGATGAGACCACAGACCCTGAGTTGGACAGATTGATTATAGTTTTGTGAGAGGCTGTGAAACAAGGGATATAGCTAAGCTATGCTTGGATTTTTTTCTCCACAAAAATTGGGAGATAATGGATGTGTGTTGTTTAAAATGGCTAAATCTTGAAGTGATTTGTTACATGGTAATAGCTAACTAATACACAGCTTTAAAATCACAGACCAAGATATAGGAAGATGGATTTAAAAATAAGAGATAATAACTTAATAATTGGCAAATCTAGTATCTAGAATATATATGTATATCTATCAAGATATTTGTATCTATCCATCTATCAGTCAATCATCTGTCTGTCTTTCCTATGAATTAATTAGTAGTAAGTACCAACAACCCAATAGAAAAATAGACAAAAGATTGAACAAACTCTTAACAAAAGAGGAAACATTTGAACAATAAATATATGGCAAGAAACCCCATGTCATTAGTAATCAGACAAGTGAAAATTAAAACCCATAGACCATAATCAGAGGAGTGGATAAATTGTACTATTTTCAGATAATGCAATAAATATGACACCAAAAATGATTAGACTGCAACTATCCATATAAACATACAAAAATCTCAGAAATAAAAGACTGAGCAAAAGAAGCAAGCCACAAATGAATGCAAAAGTATAATTCTTCGTACATAATATTTAAATCAAACAAACCTAAACAACTAATGTTTCAGGATGCTTCCCTATACAGTAAAAGTACTAAGTACAGCAAGGAAATGATTATTATGTAAGTAATGAAGGGGAAGTGAATGTGATCTGGGAAGACCCACAGAGAGTTTTTAATTTCCTAACCTGGGTGATATCACATGGACATCCACATAAGTATAATTCTTTTAAATATAAGATTAATTTTATATATTTCATTTTCAAAAATTTCTCTGAGGCTCAGCAATTCCTTTAGTATCATTTTAGTTCCCCCCTTCTCTGTTAAATTTGAGGAAATTAAATAAAATATCACATACACATGAAAATAGCCTATGATCGGGCCATCATTCCTCCTTCCACCTATCCATCCATTTATCTTTGACAGGTATCTAGAAGGATGCTCACCAACATTTTTTTTTATTCTATTGTTAATCCCCATACATTACATCATTAGTTTTAGATGTAGTGTTCCATGATTCATTGTTTGTGCATAACACCCAGTGCTCCATGCAGAATGTGCCCTCCTCAATACCCATTACCAGGCTAACCCATCCTCCCACCCCCCTCCCCTCTAGAACCCTCAGTTTGTTTTCCAGAGTCCATCGTCTCTCATGGTTTGTGTACCCCTCTGATTTCCCCCGCTTCATTCTTCTCCTCCTGCTACCTTCTTCTTCTTCTTTTTTTTTTTCTTAACATATATTGCATTATTTGTTTCAGAGGTACAGATCTGAGATTCAACAGTCTTGCACAATTCACAGCGCTTACCAGAGCACATACCCTCCGCAGTGTCTATCACCCAGTCACCCCATCCCTCCCACCCCGCCCCTCACTCCAGCAACCCTCAGTTTGTTTCCTGCGATTAAGAATTCCTCATATCAGTGAGGTCATATGATACATGTCTTTCTCTGTTTGACTTATTTCGCTCAACATAACACCCTCCAGTTCCATCCACGTCATTGCAAATGGCAAGATCTCATTCTTTTGATGGCTGCATAATATTCCATTGTATATATATACTACTTCTTCTTTATCCATTCATCTGAAGATGGACATCTTGGCTCTTTCCACAGTTTGGCTATTGTGGACATTGCTGCTATAAACATCAGGGTGCACGTACCCTTTTGAATCCCTACTTTTTTGTATCTTTGGGGTAAATACCCAGTAGTGTAATTGCTGGATCATATGGTAGCTCTATTTTCAACTTTTTGAGGAACTTCCTTACAGTTTTCCAGAGTGGCTGCACAAGCTTGCATTCCCACCAACAGTGTAGGAGGGTTCCCCTTTCTCCGCATCCCCACCAACATCTGTCGTTTCCTGACTTGTTAATTTTAGCCGTTCTGACTGGTGTGAGGTAGTATCTCATTGAGGTTTTGATTTGGATTTCCCTGATGCCGAGTGATGCTGAGCACTTTTTCATGTGTCTATTGGCCATTTGGATGTCTTCTTTGGAAAAATGTCTGTTCATGTCTTCTGCTCATTTCTTGATTGGATTCTTTGTTCTTTGGGTGTTGAGTTTGAGGAGTTCTTTATAGATTTTGGATACTAGCCCTTTATCTGATATGTCATTTGCAAATATTTTCTCCCATTCTGTTGGTTGTCTTTTGGTTTTGTTGACTGTTTCCTTTGCTGTGCAAAAGCTTTTTATCTTGATGAAGTCCCAATAGTTCATTTTTGCCCTTGCTTCCCTTGCCTTTGGTGATGTTTCTAGAAAGATGTTGCTTTGGCTGAGGTCAAAGAGGTTGCTGCCTGTGTTCTCCTTTAGGATTTTGATGGACTCCTGTCTCACATTGAGGTCTTTCAACCATTTGGAGTCTATTTTTGAGTGTGGTGTAAGGAAATGGTCCAGTTTCATTCTTCTGCATGTGGCTATCCAATTTTCCCAACACCATTTGTTGAAGAGACTGTCTTTGTTCCATTGGACATTCTTTCCTGCTTTGTCAAAGATGAGTTGACCATAGAGTAGAGGATCCATTTCTGGGCTCTCTATTCTGTTCCATTGATCTATGTGTCTGTTTTTGTGCCAGTACCATACTGTCTTGATGATGACAGCTTTGTAATAGAGCTGGAAGTCTGGAATTGTGACGCCGCCAGCATTGCTTTTCTTTTTCAACATTCCTCTGGCTATTCGGGGTCTTTTCTGGTTCCATACAAATTTTAGGATGATTTGTTCCATTTATTTGAAAAAAGTGGATGGTATTTTGATGGGGATTGCATTGAATGTGTAGATTGCTCTAGGTAGCATTGACATGTTCACAGTATTTGTTCTTCCAATCCATGAGCATGGAACGTTTTTCCATTTCTTTGTGTCTTCCTCAATTTCTTTCATGAGTATTTTATAGTTTTCTGAGTACAGATCCTTTGTCTCTTTGGTTAGATTTATTCCTAGGTATCTTATGGTTTTGGGTGCAATTGTAAATGGGATTGACTCCTTAATTTCTCTTTCTTCTGTCTTGTTGTTGGTGTATAGGAATGCCACTGACTTCTGTGCATTGATTTTATATCCTGCCACTTGCCTGAATTCCTGTATGAGTTCTAGCAGTTTTGGGGTGGAGTCTTTTGGGTTTTCCACATAAAGTATCATATCATCTGCAAAGAGTGAGAGTTTGACCTCTTCTTTGCCGATTTGGATGCCTTTTCTTTCTTTTTGTTGTCTGATTGCTGTGGCTAGGACTTCCAATACTATGTTGAATAGCCGTGGTGATAGTGGACATCCCTGCCGCGTTCCTGACCTTAGGGGGAAAGCTCTCAGTTGTTCCCCATTGAGAATGATATTTGCTGTAGGTTTTTCATAGATGGCTTTTATGATATTGAGGTATGTACCCTCTATGCCTATACTCTGAAGAGCTTTGATCAAGAAAGGATGCTGTACTTTGTCAAAAGCTTTTTCTGCATCTATTGAGAGGATCATATGGTTCTTGTTCTCTCTTTTGTTAATGTATTCTATCACGTTGATTGATTTGCGGATGTTGAACCAAGCTTGCAGCCCAGGGATAAATCCCACTTGGTCATGGTGAATAATCCTTTTGATGTAGTGTTGGATCCTATTGGCTAGTATTTTGGTGAGAATTTTTGCATCCATGTTCATCAGGGATATTGGTCTGTAATTCTCCTTTTTGATGGGGTCTTTGTCTGGTTTTGGGATCAAGGTAATGGTGGCTTCATAAAATGAGTTTGGAAGTTTTCCTTCCATTTCTATTTTGTGGAACAGTTTCAGAAGAATAGGTATTAATTCTTCTTGAAATGTTTGGTAGAATTCCCCTGGGTAGCCATCTGGCCCTGGGCTCTTGTTTGTTGGGAGATTTTTGATGACTCCTTCAATTTCCTTAGTGGTGATAGGTCTGTTCAGGTTTTCTATTTCTTCCTGGTTCAGTTTTGGTAGTTGATACATCTCTAGGAATGCATCCATTTCTTCCAGGTTATCTAATTTGCTGGCATAGAGTTGCTCATAATATGTTCTTATAATTGTTTGTATTTCTTTGGTGTTGGTTGTGATCTCTCCTCTTTCATTCATGATTTTGTTGATTTGGGTCATTTCTCTTCTCTTTTTGATAAGTCTGGCCAGGGGTTTATCAATCTTGTTAATTCTTTCAAAGAACCAGCTCCTAGTTTCGTTGATCTGTTCTACTGTTCTTTTAGTTTCTATTTCATTGATTTCTGCTCTGATCTTTAT
>NW_023270498.1:10422860-10423531 GCF_011800145.1 Mirounga leonina
GCCTCACTGAAATGGACAGATCATCTAAACAAAAGATCAACAAGGAAATAAAGACTTTAAGTGACACACTGGACCAAATGGACTTCACAGATATATTCAGAACATTGCATCCCAAAGCAACGGAATACACATTCTTCTCTAGTGCCCATGGAACATTCTCCAGAATAGATCACATCCTAGGTCATAAATCAGGTCTCAACCGGTACCAAAAGATTGGGATCATTCCCTGCCTATTTTCAGACCACAATGCTTTGAAACTAGAACTCAATCACAAGAGGAAAGTCAGAAAGAACTCAAATACATGGAGGCTAAAGAGCATCCTACTAAAGAATGAATGGGTCAACCAGGAAATTAAAGAAGAATTAAAAAAATACATGGAAACCAATGAAAATGAAAACACAACTATTTAAAATCTTTGGGATGCAGCAAAGGCAGTCCTAAGAGGAAAGTATATAGCAATACAAGCCTTTCTCAAGAAACAAGAAAGGTCCCAAGTACACAACCTAACCCTACACCTAAAGGAGCTGGAGAAAGAACAGCAAATAAAACCTAAACCCAGCAGGAGAAGAGAAATAATAAAGATCAGAGCAGAAATCAATGAAATAGAAACTAAAAGAACAGTAGAACAGATCAACGAAACTAGGAGCTGGTTCTTTGAAAGAATTAACAAG
>NW_023270498.1:10423541-10436285 GCF_011800145.1 Mirounga leonina
AGATGAACAGACACTTCTCTGAAGAAGACATACAAATGGCTAACAGATACATGAAAAAATGTTCATCATCATTAGCCATCAGGGAAA
The DNA here is from genome assembly GCF_011800145.1 of Mirounga leonina. Taxonomy (NCBI): domain Eukaryota; kingdom Metazoa; phylum Chordata; class Mammalia; order Carnivora; family Phocidae; genus Mirounga; species Mirounga leonina. Next base: position 10,423,629 of record NW_023270498.1, read on the forward strand.
TCCAAATCAAAACCACATTGAGATACCACCTTACCCTAATTAGAATGGCAAAAATGGACAGGGAAAGAAACAACAAATGTTGGAGAGGTTGTGGAGAAAGGGGAACCCTCTTACACTGTTGGTGGGAATGCAAGTTGGTACAGCCACTTTGGAAAACAGTGTGGAGGTTCCTCAAAAAGTTAAAAATAGAGCTATCCTATGACCCAGCAATTGCACTGCTGGGTATTTACCCCAAAGACAGAGATGCAGTGAAAAGAAGGGCCATATGCACCCCAATGTTCATAGCGGCAATGTCCGCAATAGCCAAACTGTGGAAAGAGCCAAGATGCCCTTCAACAGATGAATGGATAAAGAAGATGTGGTCCATATATACAATGGGATATTACTCAGCCATCAGAAAAGATGAATACCCAACTTTTACATCAACATGGATGGGACTGGACGAGATTATGCTAAGTGAAATAAGTCAAGCAGAGAAAGTCAATTATCATATGGTTTCACTTATTTGTGGAACATAAGGAATAGCATGGAGGACATTAGGAGAAGGAAGGGAAAAATGAGTGGGGGTGGGAATTGGAGGGAGAGATAAACCATGAGAGACTATGGACTCTGAGAAACAAACAGGGTTTTAGAGGGGAGGGGGGAGGGGGGATTGGTTAGCCCGGTCATGGGTATTAAGGAGGGCACGTACTGCATGGAGCACTGGGTGTTATATGAAAACAATGGATCATGGATCACCACATCAAAAACCAATGATGTATTGTATGGTGACTAACATAACATAATAAAAGTAAAAAAAAAAAAAAAGTGTAGTATCCTGACTCTCTGTGGTCAAGAGGAGGGACTTCGCAGTGAATGGAGAGTGTTACCCAGAGGCAGTTTCTCCTTACATAACAACAAATATGAATAATTTAAACAATCTAACTCTCTCAAGTGTGTCTCCTTTCCTGTTACTCCAATACCATTCTTGTAATCATTTTACTTTTCTCTACTGAGTTTATGTGAAGAATCTCTTAAAGGCTAGAAAGGCTTCAGAAAGAAAGGAATGGTTTTCTTTTTTTTTTTTTTTTTAAGATTTTTAGTCTATTTGAGAGAGAGAGAGTATGAGCAGGAGAGAGGAACAGAGGGAGAGGGAAAAGCAGACTCCCCCCTGAGCAGGGAGCCTGAGATCATGACCTGAGCTGAAGGCAGATGCTTAACTGACTGAGCCACCCAGGTGCCCCAAAAGGGATGGTTTTCTCATCGTGAAATTGTGATCGCTATGACAGATCACAGGCTAAAATGTTCAGGAGACATCCTGATCCATATGCTTATACCTATACGATAAGTTAGATTTCTTTGCAAGCCAAGAATAAGACTTTAGAGATAATCTCTCCAAGCTGGCCATTCTGAGGATGACAGAAAAGCTAACTCCATTCCAGTCATAATTTGTATTCTCTGTGACTATGGCCAATAGATATCGTCAGATGTCTTCTTAGCTACATTATCCGTGATGATTGTGAAGAGCACATGTGCCAATGCGATGGCATCAAACCCAGATACCCCGAATTTATAAGGTTTTGTCATATCAGCCAGTGCCAGTGAAATAGGTCCAGAACAGTGCTCTAATTTTATATGTGAGGAAACAACTCCAGAGCAGTAAAGGGAATTCTTCACAGCCAAAGAGCTCTGGCACTACAGGTCAGTTCAGAGACCCCCTTGGAGTTAAGTCATGGCAGGAGACCATACCATAGAGTGATATCCGGAAATAAGAAAGATGGAAACCTCAGCTAGCCCTAAAGGAACTACACCACAGCCATGCAGCTGGACCTTAGAAAGACTGAAGTAGAGTTCACAGCTAAAAATCCACCCAAAATCCAATTATGCTCTACCCTCAATCACAGGGTGATTAGTATAGGAATTTATTGATCAGTACTCCTGTGCTAGTTATGTAGCACATCACAACATGCTCATCAACACTCCATGGGGCAGACCTCTCATATCAATACTTCCAGCTCTCAGTATATGAAAAATGACAATAATGATGAAGAAGACGATGATAACAATAGCTATAATTATTGATCATGTACCATGGACCAGCCAATGTGCTAAGTAAGTATTAACCTCCTGTTACAGAAAATGAAACCAAGACTTAGAGCTGGAAAGATAATTAACCTGGTGATCTAATTCATGCTCACTGTGCTATAACACTATTAGATTATTCGATCCTTCCATGAACCAGTCGCCTGTGCCCATTTGAGCTGTGGAGTCCTATGGAACCTATATGGTGATGGACGCTTCTGGACTCATCTGTGGCCACCGTCTCACACAGGTTCTGTGCATGACAGAACCGAGATTCCAAATCATTCAGATCCTTCCATTTCTTGGAGTGGTTGACATGCTTGCTCAGAGGTTACTATCACCTCTCTCCCTGCCTGCCTGCGCTCAAGCCCAATGCTCTATTCTCTCTCATTACTGATCCTATACCTATATTCCGCAATTTCCAGACTAAGAAAAACTTCTACTTCCAATAATTTGAGCATTTTAGGTCAACCTTAATTACGTCAGTGTTAGGTAATTATAAAAGATCTTTGTTATTTGGTTTCAATATTTACTTTTTCATGACCTCCAGAGACCCAATCAGGAAATATTTGTGGGATGGCAGGTTGCTAGTATCAAACATATCTCTCCATGTTGGTCATGAACTACTCAGGTCATGGAGATATACATATTATGCATATACAGTTCCTCCTTATTAGATTGTGTTACATCTTTTCAGATTTAGGCAATAACAGTAAGGATAACCATTCTACAATAACTAATAAATCCCTAAATCTCAAGGGCTTAATAACAAAAGTTTGTTTCTTGTTCACACCATAGTCTGTTGTTGCTCTAGTGGCTTTCTACCCTGCTTACCCCCCAAGTGGTGATTCAGCCACTCAGTTTGTTTCCATGTTATTATTCTACCATCTTAGAGTCCTTCACTTCCAGCCACACAGGTGAAAAAGAGGGTGGAGAATACACACGTGCTCTTAAAGACCTGAGACTGGAAGTAGCACCTCATTTCAGCTCATATCCCATTGGCCTAACTCAGTCACATGGTCCAATAGAACTGCAAGAAAAGGTGGGAAATAAAGTCTTTCTGTGTACTCAAGGAGAGAATGATGAGTAAACATCTGGCCAGTCTCTAGCCTCAAATTATATAAACTCTGGCCCTTTAAATCCTAGATCCAACCCTGCTAACATGGCATATTTGCTTGCTCAGGAAATTCTCTTCTCTCTGCCTTTAAAATACTGCAAATTTAACTACTTACCACCACCTCTACTGTTTCCACAGTGGTCCCAGCTTCCACCATTGCTAGTCTTGATGATGAAAATAGAGTCCTTACTGGTTTTGTTGCTTCCTTCTTGCCCCATCATAATCTAATCTCAAAACCAGTCAGAATACTCATGTTAAATACAGGTCAAATTGTGTCTTGTCCCATTTCACTTAGAGTGAGTGTTCTTCAGAGTCAACATTCTCACCTTGGCCTCCAAAGCCTTTCACATCTGCTCCCCCATATTATGTCTCCAACCTTACCACTCTTCTTCCCTCTCCACTCCCCACTTTAGGGCCCTTCCACTGGCTATTCTCTCCTCCTAAAATGCCTAGATATGTGCATGGCTAATTTCCCCTCTTTCTTCAAGCCTTTACTCAGTTGTCACCCTCTCAGTGAGGGTTGCCCTGGCACATTCTACCCCCGACACCCTTGCACTCCACATTCCCATTTCCCCTCTCTATTTTCTTCATGTTGCTTATCCCCTTCCAACATACTACAGAACTTACATATTTATTTTATTATCCGGTCCACCATATTCACTGGAATATAAGTTCCATGAGAACAGGGAATTAAGTCTGTGGTTCACAAGTACTTAGAACAGTGCCTGGCATATAACAAGTGCTCAATCAATATTGTCAAATCAGTGAATGAATCTGATACCCAAAGGGCCTAGGAGTGAATCCCAGAATCCTTTTCAATATTTCTACTAGAAGGTGTGGAAGAGGTAAACACATCTCCTTCCCTTAAATCCAAGAATCTCTAAGTTAGCTATATTAGTTTGGCCTTTCCTAAGACTTTTGCTGAAATTCATCCATATTCATCCCATTACTAAACTCATTTTGTAGGTTTCTGTATATTTTCTCCTTTTTTTTAGCTCTGTTTTTGACTCTGCCAGCATTGTATATTTAGATGTTAAGATGTTTAAGACAAGGATCATGGCTTTCAACTTGATTAGTAGGTAAACGGTCTTAATATAACCCATTGGATAGTAGTGAGGGAAATTTTTTAAATAAGCATTTTAGCAATTTTTCTTGGCTTTTACATGTATGCAGATTCTCTTCTATATATAGACTCAGGCCATCCAAAGAAAAGGGGTGAGCTCAGAAGACATTTCTCTCACCCACCCAAAATCCCCTTTGAACCAGCCCTAGAGAATAGTTCTAACCTCACTGGGCTCTCAGAACCTTGCAAATGAGTCTCCCTTTATCTGGAAAAAAGCCTGCAAAGCAGACCAGAGGGTGTAGAGACCATTTCTTTCCCCCTTCCCAACAGGCTGGATCACTGGTGTCTGGACGCAAGCTGAGCATTACAGTCATTGTTTTAAATAAAGGGCTCCCTTTGATCTGGTTTAAAAACACAAACAGAAGGGACTTTGTCCAATCTGCATTTGACATGTGTCCTTTGATTCTGTAAATAATCAAATTTGAACATAGTGTGTCTTTTAACCACAACTGCAAAGTGTGGGGTGAGGCAAGTTTCTGTTATAAGAAGACAATTTGCATTTATTAAGTAATATTTTCCAACAATACAGTCTTGTTTCTGAGATTCTTAGCATGTTCCTTCATCAACGTAAGAATGAATTATTTCTTTCTCTTCCTCATCCCCATAATTCTCAACAATAAAGGAAAATCTATTTAGAAGATCTCATTTTCCTCAAAGGAGCAAAAAAAAAGTCTTCAAAGAAACCAAAACCAAAGTTATTCACATCAGCTCAATCTGCATCTTCTGGACAGCTTGACTATTAAGGGTGGAATGATTAGCTAAAAGCCTTCTCATGGAGTCCAGAGGTTAGCTCTCTCTGGATATCATCAGGTATGTGTAACTCTAGGCCCAGGGAAGGAAAAGGCTCTACAGGATGCAGGGAAGTGTTTCTTTTAGTAAAGGAAATGCAAGCCAGTGAGCCTACTTTCTTAGGTCTTTTGGCCTCTGGATTTCTAGGCCCCAGGGCCGAAGGGAGGTTACAACCTTGAGCCCAAGCTCCCCAGAGCACCAAGGTCATTTCTGAACTTGTATTTAAAGCTCTTCCCCAAAGGGAGTTGCAAAAGTTGGAGGTTGTTTCACTGTCAGGGTCAATTTATATTCGAAAGAGTGCAGGAGATGGGGTCTTCGCCCAGGGGACTTCCTAGGAAAAACAGAATTGACCTATTTCTAAGGAGAATGAATTCCAGAACTCAGTCCTTGTGACACATTCCCCACCCACATCCGCTCTCTGTTCTTCTCGTGGAGGAGAGAACTTTCCGCAGATGACTTTTGCTAATAGTAATTGTCACCCTCAGTATGAGGAACTGCCAGGATGCCTGGCATCCTTGACCCATGTCATTAACTCTGACCAGGCAAAGACCCTCACTGCATTCCAATGCCAAGAGTGTAAATCTCAAGTGCAGTCTTGCATGGGGCATTGGCTAACACATCAGTGTGAGCTTCCATTATTCCAATTTTAATATTAACTTTTAAAATATTGATGCCTTCCAAAAAGTATTATTTATGTACTTGACATATGTTAGACAGGAAACATTGCAGCTTTTTTTTTTTTTTTAAGTACCAGAAGTTCTGAAACTTACAGAAATAGGCTTCCTCATAATGACTACAAAGTGTGTACCTCAAAAGTCCAGGAAATAGGAAAACAAGGCTTACATGTATCACCACTTACAGCCAGCTCATGATCACAGAAAGTATTATCCTAAATACCATAGGAAAAGGCAATAGATCAGAGAAACAAGCCAGAACTCTGTCAGCCTGCTACAAGTTTATTCGTGCGGAGATTTTATGAAAAGGTAGATGTCTCAAATCCATGCACCATTTTGGAATAAAGAGCTCATCTCAATAGCTTTAGTGTGCACAACTTTCTTTTATACTCCAAACAAGATAGCATGTGATAATACTTCCCAAACAATAAAGACCTATATAAAATAAAAGTTATGTGAAAGAAGTTTACCCTTCTCTGTTTTTTCAATAACCACCAAAATGTGAAGCCAGTAAAAGGAATAATATCTCTTGCAGAGAAGGAAAATTAGTGTTTTTCTGGAAATCTTTCTTGTGTTTCAGTTAAATCATAGGGATCTGAGATCAGCTTTGTGCACCCAACGATTTACTTCTATTTGCACTAGAAAAGAACAGCAGTCGTCTCTGATGCATGCCCATTTGGACAGAATAAACAGCACTGTTGCTCCTTTCAACTTTGGCTGGAGTTCAGTGTCACTGCAAGTTTTAAACATATGCGACACTTCGTTTTTTAGTATTAGATGCTCAGTATCAGGGTCAGACTTCTATAAAGGATACAAAATAATCTTTTGAATCGTTGAAGACATCCAACTCCCCTCTGGAAAGGAGCTCCTCTCCTTTGGCTCACTACTAAAGGGCTCAGGCAGGGCACACATCGAGCCTCCCTATCTGTGCGTAAGGGGAGGCTGGGTATCCTTCTCCTTCTTTTAGCTGTTGACTGGCTGAGCTGAGTTCTAATCCCTGTTGGGCCACTAGCCAGCTGTGTTCTGGGACCTGTCACATTTGCTTTTCTGGATGTCAGTTTCTTCCTCTCTAAGATAAGGAGGTAGAGCCAGATGATCATGAATAACACCTCTGGAGCTAATGGTCTGTGGTTGTTTAGACAACTGTATGCACATATGATTAAGTAGTTCTTAATAAGGACAGAGACAAAATTAACTGAATCTATGGTCAATTAAGCCATCTTAGAGTTTCTGTAAAAACATTTGTCCACATGTTTCCTGTGTAAGAACGCGAGTGGAATGTTCTTATTGCCCTTCATATAGAATGGATAATATGAAAACACATGAAATTCACAAATGATTATCTAGGAATTGATTTCATTTTATAAAATGTGGCTCAAATCTGAAATCATCATTAGAAAAATATCCATTTGGCTCAAGAATTTATGCCATTATGAAGTAAAGATATCACCATGAGAATGAATAAGATAATCAGTCATTTGCTAAGAGAAACTTTGGAGAGAAAAAAAATCAAAAGAAAACTTCACGGGTAGAAGAAAAGTCCGCAGGAGAGGGCATGGAGTGTATCCTGGAGTGACCTGGGAAAAACCTGGCCTCGGCATAATTTTACCTGAGGGTGCTTTGAATCATAGAGAAAATCATATTGTCCATTTTTCTCTTCTTTCTAAAGTAAATTACCATCTCGTCACTTTGTCAGTAGAGCAGGGACATGAATATGCAGCTTCTGATTCAAATACAGTTGGGTTGACCCCAGTTAAGGCTTGTGTGAGATTCTTAGCAAAATAATTTCTTACCTAATTAGCTGGCACACATGAACTAATTAGAGCTTTACTCCCTGCCAGTAGGAAACTTGAGAAATTTGGTCCAAACATGGAAAATCTGATTTCACTTGTGAGAATTGAGACACCTGCAAGGGATGGAGGGAAGAGAGGGGTCTATTCAAGTCAAACGAGAGGGCTGGTGTGCCCTGCTTCCATTACATCATTCATTAAGAGGGCTGAGCTGCCAGCTTCACAAAGCACCGTCACTGCATGATGGAATGGAAGAAATGATCAGACAGAGAAGTAATTGGTGCACGTGTGCTTGGCCATAGCCTTAAATGTTTATGGAGTGTTCCACAGACATCAAGGTAGAAGCAAATTATTGTAGTCACATAGCAGAGCTGCTGCCTTGCATCGGGGACTTCGGGGGATGGAAGGGCTCTGAGCTTTTCCTGAGTAAGGATCATGGGCAGGACATCAAACTACATAATGTCAGCACTAGATAGAGCTCAGGTATTTGACCAAAGAAATTCCAGATCTGCCTTCTAATTCTGCTAGTTTCTAAATGTATGACCTTGGGCAAGTTAGCTTATCTAGTCCCATTTTCATATGGTTATCCTGAGGCTCCACTAAGGCGATGAATGAAAACAGTTTTTTTCTGTTCTTACTAATTATATTATTATTTGCATAAAACTATGCATGCTTGTTACATACATCTCACGCAATGCAGAAAACTTGAAAACTAAAGCAACAAATCACCCGAATTGCTATCATATAAAAATCTGTGTTAAAATTTGGTGAATATTCTATGCCTATATTAACAGTTTAAAGTTTCACTGACCAATTTAAATTATTAATTACTAAATTAATTGCCCAGAGGAAAACACAATGCATTTGCTTTCATCTAAATTGGCTGTTCTATATTGATAAATTTCACAAAGGGATTGCTAAATCGCTATCTTACATTAAGTAGAGAGAGCAAAATCTGACACAATGCCCAGTAAAAGTAGTGCCCCCTGCCAATCCTGGATTTCCACAGAAGTACTTCCACAAATATTTGATTCAAATTTCACTTTTTAAACATTTTGCAATTTTTTGAGAACTGTCGTTTAAAAAACCCAACTTGGAGATTTACCTGCATGTTCCCATGTATGTAAACTGACCTGATTTTCCAAAGACTAAGGAGTGAAGTTACTTCTGCTATCCCTGTCTATTTGAATAAAGGACATCCTGGGACTGAGGGTGAGTGGTTGAAAAGTAGTATAATTTCTGTCACCAGCTTGTGTGAGGTCAAATTTTCTCAACATTTTCTAACCCCCTCAACTGTGAATATTAAAATACTTTATGACTGCAACTTGCAATCTTAACATCTAAATATTAACTTTTTATTGTTACCCTTGATCAATATAATAATATCAAAATGTTTTTAATTGTACTAAAATAATTTGATGCTAATCAAAAAAAAAAAATGTTGGGGCGGAGCAAGATGGCAGAGGAGCAGGAGACCTGGATTTTGTCTCCTCTCAGGAATTCAGCTGGATAGGGATCAAACCATTCTGAACACCTACAAACCCAACAGGAGATCAAAGAAAAGAAGAGCAACAACTCTCTGGACAGAAAAGTGACCACTTTCTGGAAGGTGGGACGTGCGGAGAAGGGAATCCGAGGAGATATTCGGAAGGATAGACGGCGGGGGAGGGGCCTCCATCAGCCGCTTCTGGCAAGTGATACAGCCGTGGAGCACAAAATCGGAACTTTTAAAAGTCTGCTCCGCCGAGGGACGTCACTCTGGTGGCTAAGCGGGGGTGGAACCCTCAGGGACAGTGTGGTCTCAGGACCCTCGGGGTCACAGAAAGACCGGGGGTGCCTGAGTGTGGCAGAGCTCCCAGGTATCGGAGCAGGGAAGCCGGCTGCAGAGGCGGAGCCCAGGAGTGGGCTCTCAGCTCAGGGTGGCCATGAACCGTGATCCGTGGGACAGTCGGGCCCCTGTTCCTCCAGCAGGGACCCAACAAGCGGCAGATTCGGGGAGACTCACCTTCCTCCCCCGGGAGGAGCCGCGCGGGAGTGCACCGCAGGGATCTGCTGGGTTTGGAGACTCCACCGGGGGTCGGGTGCCAGAGATAGAGGCGCGCGGTCACAAGCCGGGTGAGCACAGAGTGCGGCCGGAGACCGGGGAGATGCGAGTGACTGATGGCTTTTCTCTGGGGGCTCACTGAGGAGCGGGGCCCCGAGTTCTTGGCTCCTCCGAGGCGGAGATTGGGAGGCCGCCATTTTCACTCTCCGCCTCCAAAGCTGTACGGGAATCTCGCAGGGAACAAAAGCCCAGAGAGCAAACCCGAGCAGATGACTTAGCCGGGAGGGGGCAAGGGCGGGGCAATTCCGCCTCCGGCAGAGACATTTGGAAACCACGGCAACAGGCCCCTCCCCAGCAGATCAGCGAGAACAGCCAGCCAAGACCAAGTTTACCCATCAATGAGAACGGCAGAACTCCAGCGCTAGGGAAATACTGCACATGGAATTCATGGCTTTTTTACCATGATTCTTTAGTCTTCCAAAGTTATTTTTTTTTTTACTTTTTTTCTTTTCTTTTTTTTTTTTGAATTTTTCTGTTTCCCTTTTTCAACCAACATCTTATCATCTCTTTTTTAAAAAATCTTTTTTATTTTTCATTTTTAGAGTCATATTCTCTCCCTTCATAGTAGTTACCCGTATTTTTGGCATATATATATAAGTTGTTCTCTCTTTAAAATTTTGAGATAGTTTCTTCTAACAGATTAAAATATACCCTAAATCTCTAGTATATGGTTTTTTCTACTCCCCTGCCTCATCACATTCTCTCCCTTTTTTTTCCTTTTTCTTTTTTTAAATCCTATTCTTTCTTTTTTCAAACAACTTCTTATCAATTCCTTTTATAAAATTTTTTATAATTTCCATGTTTACAGTCATATTCCATCCCTTCATCATATCAACCCTTATTTTTGTACATATATAAGTTTTTCTTTAAAATTTTGGGAGGCACTTTCTTCTAACAGACCAAAATACACCCCAAATCTAGTGTGTGGCACTGATCTATCTACCAGCCTGATCATATTTGATCACATTCTGGGTTTTTTTGTTGTTGTTTTGTTTTGTTTTTTTGTTTGTTTTTAACTTTATCTTTTTCTTTTTTTTCTCTTTCTTTTTTCTCTCTTTCCCTTTCTTTTTCCACTGCTTCAGGTCTTTTCTGATTGGTTTAGAGTATATTTTCTGCGGACATGGTTACTCTGCTAGCATTTTGTTCTCTCATTAATCTATTCTCCTCTGCACAAAATGACAAGACGGAAAAAAATCACCTCAACAAAAAGAACAAGAGGTAGTACCAACTGCCAGGGACCTACTCAATACAGACATTAGTATAATGTCAGATCTAGAGTTCAGAATCATCACTTTAAAGATACTAGCTGGGCTTGAAAAAAGCATGGAAGTTATTAGAGAAACCCTTTCTGGAGAAGTAAAAGAACTAAAATCTAACCAAGTCGAAATCAAAAAGGCTATTAATGAGGTGCAATCAAATATGGGGGCACTAACTGCTAGGATAAATGAGGCAGAAGAGAGAATCAGTAATATAGAAGACCAAATGATGGAAAATAAAGAAGCTGAGAAAAAGAGAGATAAACAATTACTGGATCACGAGGGCAGAATTGGAGAGATAAGCAATACGATAAGACAAAACAAAATTAGAAAAATTGGGATCCCAGAAGAAGAAGAAAGAGAGAGGGGGGCAGAAGGTATAATGGAGCAAATTATAGCAGAGAACTTCCCTAATTTGGGGAAGGAAACAGGCATCAAAACCCAGGAAGCACAGAGAACCCCTCTCAAAATCAATAAAAATAGGTCAACACCCCAACATCTAATAGTAAAACTTACGAGTCTCAGTGACAAAGAGAAAATCCTGAAAGCAGCTCAGGAGAAGAGACCTGTAACCTACAATGGTAGAAACATTAGATTGGCAACAGACCTATCCACAAGACCTGGCAGGCCAGAAAGGACTGGCAGGATATATTCAGAGCACTAAATGAGAAAAATATGCAGCCAAGAATACTATATCCAGCTAGGCTGTCATTAAAAATTGAAGGAGAGAGAAAAAGCTTCCAGGACAAACAAAAACTAAAGGAATATGCAAACACAAAACCAGCCCTACAAGAAATCTTGAAAAGGGTCCTCTAAGCAAAGAGAGACCCTAAAAGCAACATAGACCAGAAAGGAAAACAGACAATATACGGTAACAGTCACCTTACAGGCAATACAATGGCACTAAATTCCTATCTTTCAAAAGTTACCCTGAATGTAAATGGGCTAAATGCCCCAGTCAAAAGACACAGGCTATCAGACAGGATTAAAAAACAAGACCCACTGATATGCTGTCTGCAAGAGACTCATTTCAGAACCAAAGACACCCCCAGATTGAAAGTGAGGGGGTGGAAAACCATTTACCATGCAAATGGACACCAAAAGAAAGCTGGGGTGGCAATCCTTATATCAGACAAATTAGATTTTAAACCAAAGACTGTAATAAGAGATGAGGAAGGACATTATATCCAACTTAAAGGGTCTATCCAACAAGAAGATCTAACAATTATAAATATCTATGCCCCTAACATGGGAGCAGCCAATTATATAAGGCAATTAATAACAAAAGCAAAGAAACACATCAACAACAGTAAAATAATAGTGGGGGACTTTAACACCCGCCTCACTGAAATGGACAGATCATCTAAACAAAAGATCAACAAGGAAATAAAGACTTTAAGTGACACACTGGACCAAATGGACTTCACAGATATATTCAGAACATTGCATCCCAAAGCAACGGAATACACATTCTTCTCTAGTGCCCATGGAACATTCTCCAGAATAGATCACATCCTAGGTCATAAATCAGGTCTCAACCGGTACCAAAAGATTGGGATCATTCCCTGCCTATTTTCAGACCACAATGCTTTGAAACTAGAACTCAATCACAAGAGGAAAGTCAGAAAGAACTCAAATACATGGAGGCTAAAGAGCATCCTACTAAAGAATGAATGGGTCAACCAGGAAATTAAAGAAGAATTAAAAAAATACATGGAAACCAATGAAAATGAAAACACAACT
>NW_023270498.1:10516285-10669812 GCF_011800145.1 Mirounga leonina
CTTATTCTCTCTTCTGTCTCAGTTACCCTAGCTGTTAGATTATCTAGATTGGATTGGATCTCATTGATAGCATTTTTAAGTTCTGCCAATTCACCTTTTATTTCTGCCCTTAGAGACTCTATGTTGCCATTAATTGATTTCTCCATTCTAGCCATTGTCTTCACAATTGCTAGCCTGAATTCCATCTCCGACATCTTGGTTATATCTGCATCCATTTGTAAATCTGCAGCATAAGTCATAATCTCTGAGTCTTCTCTGTTTTGGGGGCTCCTCTTCCTAGTCATTCTGTTGATAGGTGTTTGAGGGAATGTATAGAGTCCAAATTATTGACCAGAACCCAAGCAAGATGCACCTGTTTTCTTGGGGCCTTAGGGTTGCTGGCCTCTTGTTTTCCCAGTCTGTCTTCTGTGGGAGGGGCCTGCTGCGCTACTACTCAGGCAACCCTGCGCCCCTGTGGCGGGAGATGGGCTCAGCGGGACTCAGTCTTTGGGGCTTTTGTTCTATGGCGCCTTTCCCTGGTGGCTTTCCGCATCTCTTCCACGAGTCAGAGCAGAAGAGACCGTTTCCAACCCTCTGCCTCAGAGCAGAGAGACCTCAGTCTGTTCTTCAGTGAGCTCTCCAGGCCACACCGTCTCCGTTTCTGTCTGTGCTGCTATAAACTGCAGCGTCCTGGGTTGTGCGCCCCTCCGCAGCGCTACCAGTCCTGCCTCCAGGTCGGGGCACGTCTCTGCCCTTTGTGCTTCTAAAATCGCCAGCTGCTCCGCCACTTGGGGTCCTGTCCCGGGGACTGCAGTTCACGTGTGGGCGACTCCGCCACTCAGGGTTTCCACCCCAGGGGTTGCAGTTCACTGGCGGGACCCCGGCGCACCTGGTTTCCGTCTCTGAGGCTGCAGTTCACGTGCGCGCGACCGTCGCTCTGGTTTCTGTCCGGGCGGCTGCGGTTCGCGTGTGCGCGACCCTGTCGGTCTGGTCCTCCCCCGGGGGCTGCCCTAAAGTCCTTTCCCAACGCTACCGTTCTGCAAGTCTGTGCCAGTCCGCAGCGCGCGAGGCTGTCACTCACCGGCGGTGTAGGATCCCCACGTCCAGGCACCCTCCCGCTGCCATTTATCCTCTGATATCTGCCAGCAGAATCACAGCTCCCTGTTTTGTACCTCAAAACCAACCGCCTGCGATATTCTGTTCGTAGAGATCCAGATCTTCTTACATCTCAGGCTGGTTTCCTGGGTGCTCAGAGTAGTCTGGTAGATATCCACCTCAATTCCGGGAACCAGTTGAAATAGGGTCCCCTACTCCTCTGCCATCTTTCCCCCCTCCTGCTTCCTCTAATTTTTTAAAAAATCAAAGTGTTTGGTCTACATAATTGCTCAGCTCCCTGCTGTGGTCCTCTTCAGCGTGCTCAACCTCAACACCTCCTTGGCAATGCTCTTTTTCCTTAACTTGCTTGGGGGTTGACTGTCCTGCTTCTCCCTCCCTCCCTGTCACACTCACATCCCTCTATTTTGATGAAATATGGAATGAAGAATGTGAGGACCTGAAGGCTTGGAACATTTCACTGTTTCAACCTGGCATCTTCTATTCCCCTAAGGAAACCTTCCTGAAATTGCCAGTGAATGCTATAGAGATCTCCTCATTGTAATGTCTGAAACTGACCTGGGGATTTTATGTAGAACTCTGCAGTGTCAGCATCTGCTTACTGCCACATAGTCCACACACAGCCCCTTTTATAGCTTTGACTTAGAGCCAACTTCTGTTTCCAGCTCCAGTGCCAAGAGCCAATGGCTGCTCAGATTTAAGACAGCTTATTCTGACCCAGAATTTTTTTTTTTTTTTCCAATTCAGCTGACAGAGGCAGAACCCTGGGGTCCTTAATTATCTGAGGGAATATCGTGACACTGCTTGCAGAATGAGATTGGGTCCTGGGAATGAGGCTGAACGCTTCTGTTCTTAAGATTTTGCTGCCCAGGGTCTACAGTTTGTCACAGGTGTCTTGCACAGCTCAGGGGTCCCACAAGGCAAACTAGTGAGTCCTGTTCTGGTTCGAGTTTAACCATTACTGACTTGTTTTCTTTCTTCTTCTTACCCGTGGCCAAGAGTGTTTTGGCAAAGTTTATCAGACTTGAATTGGGGCGGGGAGGACATACGTATGATGTATGATCAAAACCTTTTCTAAACTGTTTGGCACCTTATGTCACTTCATAATATAGTAGCTCCCAGGAATTGGTCTTGCTCCCAGTCCGTGAATTCTGAGAGAAGTCAGGTAGAGGGCCTGCTGTCATGACGATTGGGATCTGGGCACATTGTAGAGCAGTGTCCTTGATTAAGGCAGCTACCCTCCTTTTGAATGGTAATAGCACAGAATATTACTTTTTTTTAAAGATTTTATTTATTTATTTGAGACAGAGAGAGACAGAGAGCACATGAGAGGGGGGAGGGTCAGAGGGAGAAGCAGACTCCCCGCCGAGCAGGGAGCCCGATGCGGGACTCGATCCCGGGACTCCAGGATCATGACCTGAGCCGAAGGCAGTCGCTTAACCAACTGAGCCACCCAGGCGCCCCTAGCACAGAATATTTCTTAATTGTGTTCTATATGTGTGTATTACTTCACATAATTGTTACAATGGCCTGATTCGTTTTGTAATAGTTTTATCCCCGTTTTACAAATGAAGGGGAAGAAAAGCGGTTACATGATGATCTGTTTTCAAAGCCAATGTCTGTACCAGTATTTTGTACCGTTGCCTCTCCTTTGATTACTTCAACAAGTTATGGTTTTCCTATTCAAGTATAAAGCAGTGACTATGCTTTGGATAAGGCCTGGTAGGACATAGCTATCTCAACTGGAGGTGTGGTGGCTGGGTCAGTTCTGTCTTTAATTCAGCAAATGTTCACCAAGTGTCTTACCAAAGCCTGGCACTGAGTTAGATCTGGCCACGGTCTTATGGGGGACACAGGCTCTGAGCAAGTTCTTATATTGCTAGAAAGCAATTGATCAGGCAACATGGTAGGTCATATGAGGTCTCAGTCCTGAGGATCACCTGGAGACTGAAGGATGAATAGGAGTTAGTCTATGGTGAGCCTGGCAAGAATGTGCTAGGTGAAGAAGAGTGTGTTCAAAGCCTGGAGGCCAACTAGACACAGTTAACCAAGGTTCTTTGGTTCTCCAGAAATCACAGAGGAGCCAAAGTGCCCAGTTGTGACTCTTAATCTGCATGTGAGGAAGGTGTGTGAGCACCCAGGCTGGGACCCCAAGGCAGATCAACTTTGAGCGCCACCCCTGGCCAACTTCCTGCCCAGCCCACTTCTGTGGAGATACAAGGAAGCTTGGAGGCCTCTTTCTGAGTTTCAGTTGCTCCAGGGAATCATGTGGGTGGGTCAGGAGCAAAGTGAGTCCAGACCACTGTGAATCAGCACAGGGTCTTCAGCAATGTGAGGTCAGGATGGATTCTAACATAAACACAAAGCAAATCCATCCAGCTCACCAGTTAGAGAAGAAACCCAGTCTTCCAATGGGAAGTGATCTTGTGTTGTTGTTGTTTTACAAATATTTTTCAGTTTGTGATTCACTAATATTTGAAATCTTGGGAAAGAAACTGCTATAGGAAAGATCAGGGCTATCCACGAGGAATACACATGAATGATCCTGATGCATTTTGTTTCTGGGGACTCGGTGACACCTGAGTCACCAGCGGGGAATCACTTATCCCAGCACCTCTCTGATATTTGAGTGCCTACCACTATCCCAGCACCCCTCTGATATTTGAGTGCCTACCACTATCCCAGCACCCCTCTGATATTTGAGTGCCTACTACATCCCGGGTATAGTACTGTTGGTGTACCATGGTTTCTGGAGGGGAAAGTCCAGGGAAGGAAGAAGAGATGTAAAAAATGAGCTAGGGGAAGTCTGAGGCTAAAGCTCACCTGCTTTCCAGGTGTATGTACCGGGCATACAGGGTCAACAGCTCAGGCACTGAGGAAGAAGTGCTGACATAAGGAAGATAATAAATGTTCTGAGATTTCATCACCATCAAAGAATTCTGACACATTACTGCAAGGGCTTAGCTGTCTCTGATTCATAGTTCTCCTCTGCTATGGGATCATTTGGTTTTTGAGCGTGTAGAATTACTGACTGATTTCTTTCTGGTCAGATTCTTTTTAGCTATACACAGACCCTTCTTGTAATGAAAACCAGGTTTCCTGTTACAGTTAGCTTTACATTCAGGTACCATGTTGCTGTCTGGAATGAGCAAGTGTCGAGTTTGAGTCATATTTTCCACACGATGCTAAGCCTCCATGCTTCCTATGTCTGGTATTGAAGGGGAGTTTAGGAAATAAAAACTATATCTAGGTCAGAAAATTTATTTCCCACCCAAAGGGTTAATTGCCTTCTCCAAAGACATGGAGTTACCGAGGCTGCTTTCCTGAGCAGAGAGAGCATGAAAGCCTTCTAGGTCACCATCAGTGAATGCTTTGTGGGAGTCTGGCCTTGCTTGGTCGGTGGACAGTGGATCCTTCTCTCTGTTGGCCATGGCGCTGGAGGGAAGCCTGAAGAAGTCATCTGATGTTCAGTATCTCAGAGAACCTTATTTTGATCTGCCTTCAAAGACTCACAGAAGATCTTTAGGTCCTGGATTGAAAGGGTCAAATTGGGAAGAAAAACATTACTGGAAATTATTCTTCTCAGGGGCCAAGTGTAAGTAGGAACAAGTGTTTGGTTAAAAGTCCAATAATCAGCACATGGCAAAGTTTCATGTTAATGTGAAAATTATTTGTGGATACAGTAACCAGACTTTTTTGTTGTTAGTGAAAAGACCGAATAAATGTTAAAAATAGTTATTGGGGGCACCTGAGTGTTCAGTTGTTTGAGCATCCAACTCGGTTTTAGCTCAGGTCATGATCTCAGGGTCATGAGATTGAGCCCTGCATCTGGCTCCATGGTCAGCGGGGAATCTTCTTGAGATTCTCTCTCTCTGGGACTAATGTTTGAAAGGTAAAATACACACACATAAAAATACACATATATATTTACACATAAAGAAGGGCAAGATCAGAGGGAGAATTATTTCAAAAGTTTGGTAGTACTTTGAATCTACCTGCTTAGAAAGAAGTAAAAATTGCCTTTTAGTGAGGAAAACCCCTTAAGGTAATTAAAAAAAAAAAAAAAAAAAAAGAACAAGGCCACTTGGTCATAGCTTAGATAGGAAAGAGCATCACGGGAATTTGGCAATCCCAGTAGCCAGAGAAAACTCGAGAGGGGATAAGCCTGGGAGGTAGAGGGACATGGTGCCGAATGGCTTGTGGGTTTTATGTATGGAGGTGCCTAGAAGTGAATTTGAAGTTATTTCTTAACTGGTGCTGTAGTTATTCTCAGCCACCCCAAATCTTTACAGTTCAATACTCTGGTGTCGAACCTTTGGAGGATGGAGAGAGAAGGGACTCAGAACAGCAGGAAGAATGGCATCAGACCCAGAAGCGAAGATGGAGGGGATGAGCAGCCTGCAAGCCTGGATGGTAGGGTGGAAAGGGAAAAAGCTCCTTTCTCCCAGATGTATTTGCAAATGACACCAGAAAGTAGGAGTAGGACAGGGAGGGGAAGGGTAAACCCTAAGGTCACTCCTGCACTCATGCCTTCTTTGGAATCCCAAGAATATTTCCAGTAGTCACCACGTTGCTGTGTCACCTCCCACACACTTCTGAAAGGTAGACATCTTCCTAGAGCTTTAGAGTTGTTGCTTGGATGTGCAGTCTGAAAATTTGTGTGGTTGCTAAGTGGAGTTGGACCTCTAGGGGGTGATCATACCATATGGTAAAGGGGCGGGTGCGGGGAGGGCAAAAACAAAGATCAGAAAACCGTCCTCAGTCCTCAGTTCCAACTTTCAGTCCCAGCTGCTGGGTAATGACACACAAGTACCCACATGGGTCCAACAGCATCTGTTTAGTTACATCCCCTGGACTGCAGGACACATTATTCCCTGGACCTGGAGTCTGAGGACTTCCTGATGCAAGAAGCTCAGGAGGGGTGCTCCGGCCCCTCTGTCACTCAAGGGAGGCTTGGGAGTGAGGGTGGGGTGGGATGGGACTCTTGTTTCTGCAGCAGGGACCCCAGTCCATGAGGAGATATTGTGACCACAGCCAGACAGACCATGGATGGGGAAGTGGACCACTCCAGGGTGACATGGAGGCAGAGAGTGAGGAATTGGAGGCAATAAAATAATACAAGTTCACCCAGACAGGACTGACTCTCAGGAGAGCCGGCTCCAGCTTGGTTACAGCTCTCCGGCACCATTCCTGGCCCAGAGTTGAAAATGGAGTTGGGAATAACTCCATCCAGTCTCCATAGGACAGTTTCTCCTCTGGCCCCTTCCGCTTGAATGAAACTGGATGATGAAGCTGGCTCTTCTCTTCTGCTTAGCTGCCGGCAGAGCTTCTGGGCTTGCCTAGAGCGCCCAGTGTTCTCCAGAGGGCATGATGTGGGTCAGGGTGCCACAGACTGGTGGACTGGAAATACTTATTAAGCAGTCTGCTCTTAAAAACAAAAACAAAAACAAAACATTTTTATGTATACTTTTCGATGAATTATACACACATATAATAACCATCACAGTCAAGATATAGAGTATTTCCCTCACCCGAGAAAGCTCCCTAGTGCTCCTTCCCAGCCCGTCTCCCCAGTTACCCCCACCCCAGACAACCACTGATCTGCTCTCTGTCACTGTGTATGGCTTTGTTGTGCCGCATTTAAGAATCATCTGCATGTACTCCTATGTCACTTCTTGCACTCAGTATGTTTTGAGACTCATCCATTGTGTGTGTCAGAGTGCGTATTATTCCTTTTTATTTCTAGCTGGTATTCCACTGTATGGAGGTGTCCAGTTTCTCTGTTGATGGGCACCAGATTGATTCCAGCTTTTGACTATTATGAATAAAACTGCTAATAAACAGTCATGTACAAGCCTTTGTATAGACTACTGTTTTCATTTCTTTTGGGTAAATAACTAGGTATGAGATTGCTGTTTGCATGCAGACTGCATGTTCTACCATCAAGAACCATCAAATAGTTTTCCAATTGCTTGTGCCAATTTATATTCTGACCAAAAATGTGGAAGAGTTCCAGTTGCTCCGTATCTTCCCCAACATGTGGGACTGTCAGTTTTTTCATGTGGCCATTCTAAGAGGCATGAAGAGGTATTGCATTGTGGCTACTGGTGTTGAGCATCTCATTGTGTGCTTATTAGTGATTTCAATATCTTCTCTAGTGTAGTATATGTTTAAATATTGTCCTCATTTTTTATTATGTTGTCATTATTACATTGTAAGAGTTTTTAATTTGACTCACCTTTTCATTTGCTTAATAGTGTTTCCAAGAAGCAGAAATTTTAAAATCTAATTTTTTATTATTTAATGGTCAGTGCCTTTTGTGTCCTAAGAAATATTTGATCATCCTGAGATGATGGTAATTTTCTCCTGTATTTTCTTCTATAATTTATATAGTTTTAGTTACGTTTATGGTCCGTTTAGAGTTAAATTTTATGTATGACCTGAAGTAAGGATTGAGATTCTTTTTTAAATGAATGTATAATTATTCCCACATTATTTGTTGAAAAACTATCATTTTTCCAATGAATTACATGGCATGTTTGTTGAAAACCAGTCCTACGTGTGCACTTACTCCTGGACTCTTGATTTTGTTCCATTGATCTAGAATGTCTATTTTTTCACTAATTTTATAGAACTTCTTGAAATCAGGTAGTGTAAGTACTTCAACTCTGTACTTCTTTTTCCAAATTGCTTTGGTTGTTCCATAACATTTGCATGTGAATATAAATTTTAAGATGCATGTATTAATTTCTACAAATAATCTACTATAATTTTGATTAGAATTTCCTTAAATTTATAGATCAATTTGGGCAGAATTTACCTCTTCTATAGAAGACGACTTTGGGCAGTATTGAATATTTTGATTCATGAACATGGTATGAGTCTCCATCTACCTAGGTCTTGTTGAATTTCTCTTGGTAAAGTTTTAGAAATTTCAGTGCACTCATCTTGCACCTACTTTGTTAAATTTATGCCTAATTATTTTATGTTTTATTATGTTACTGTAAGTGGTATTTTATTTCAATTTCTGCTTGTTTGTTGCTTAGTATGTAGAAATAAAACTTGTTTATGTTGACCTTGTGTTTGTCTCTTTACTAAACTCACTAATTTATTCTAGTAGCTTTTTTTGTGGATTTCTTAAGAAGGATTTTCTAAAGTCATGATCATGTATCTTTAAATAAAGTAAGTGTTGCTTCTTTTTCTCTAATGTGTGCATCTTTTATCCCTATTTCTTGCTTTATTGCACTAACTAGAAACTCCAGTATGAAACTGAATAAAGGTTGTGAAAGTGGACATCCTTACTTTATTCCTGATCTTTTACCACTAACTATGATGTTAGCAGTAAGTCTTTTGTGGATACCCTTTATTAATCTGGGAAAACCCTCCTATTCTTCTGTTTTATCATAAATTGGTATTAAATTTGGTCAAAAGCTTTTCCTACATCTCATTGTCACAGTTGGTGAATCCCAAATTTCCTACTGTCTTTCATTAGTGTTCTTCCTGCATTTTACTTTTAAAAATAAGTCTCCTTGAGCTCCTGATCTAGCTCTCCTTATTTGTCATGCCCCACCAGACTGAGTCACCACTGAGGCCCAGCTCTAAGGGAGAGGGCAGAGGATTCAAGGCAGCAAGACTGGTCTATGTTCCAGGTCATTTCTGCCTAATGGATCTAATTAAGATATTAGTACCTATATCTCTCCTTCCTCTGTGTATGAAATGGGAATAATGTCTACTGCACTCAAACATATCATAGCCTGAATGAGACGACTTGCCCTGAGAGTTACATATATGAGATATTTGTAACACAGTGGAATCATTACTGATCTCAAAATGATTTTCTTAAGGGAAACTTAAAAAGAGGAAATAAAACAAGATAGAGAAAAAAATAAAAATTCTGGAAATATCATTTGCACTGGGAAAGTTCTCATAAATTGTTAACCCCAATCTTCTTGCTCCTACCTACTTGCAGCCCATTCATACCTGGGCGTATATGGAAATTAATGTTAGCATGAGGAGCATCTGCTATCTAGGTGGCAAAAGGCGAAAAGAAAAGTCATGATACATCCCCAAAGCAAGCAAACAAACAAAACTCTAGTCATTTACATGATTGCACATGAATTTTATATACAAATTACTTCAAGAGTCAAGAGAGAAAATCAGAGCTACCTAAGTAGAAAAGCAGATACTTGACTCACTTTTCTTGAAAATCTCTGATAATGGATTTCTTCACCTGCTCGACTCCACTGACATTTTGCAAACATATTGTAAAGTACGATAAAAATTACTGAATAGGTATAAATTTTATTTGTTTTGTATTGTCTTATTTTGGGTCAGATTACTGTTTAAACCTAAAAGCCTACAAATATGCTAAATACACAATGATACAATCATGAACAATTACATGGATGCCTACTGGCTTTTCTTGGGACACCTTTGTTCATGCCAAGAGCTGTCAGTGTGCGGATGTAGATGAATTATTTTCTGGGAATAAAAAGTGAAGAAAAAGCAAAGGACATCTCCCTCGTTGCTTTAACCTTGGGGGAACAGGATAAATCTGGTTTTGGCATCTCTCTGAGGAAAAGAATATCTTGACACGTACATAGAGCTCTTGGAGAAAGCCCAGTATCCATTGGCAAGAAAGGGCGAGATTCTGAATACATCTAAATAATGGGCATAGCATTGAAATGCTTGACTATAGCAGACTGCTCACTAGGATATAAATCATGCTGCTTGCCATGTGCAACACATCAGACATGAGTGTGACTCCAGCTCATGTAATGAAATGGCTTTTTATGAAGTTTGTGCAGATAAATTAAGCAGCATTGCTAAGAATTATGTTTATAATCCAATTTCGAGCACAAAGCTGAAAAGACACTGCTATGTCTATAACAAAAATAAAGAAAGTATTTCCTTGTTGAGAAACATGCAGTTCTTGATCAAAGAACTGAGCATCGAGCATTGAGCACACTGGAATTCCACATGCTCCTCCATAAAGTCAGGGGTGACTAGTGTGAATTTTGGCATTCGCCCTAACTACCAAAATTTGTTCTTAGTTTGTTCTCGGACCACAAGGCACAAGACCCTCTTGGGGGCAATGACTATAAGGACTCTACCTACCCTGGGGAGAAATTCTGCCTCCAGAATCCTTGTTCCCCAGGAGGTTGTATTATGTTAAAATATTTCCAATGTTGAAATTAAGATTCCTTTGATATCCCCCCAGACTTTTTTCTTGAAAAAATTTAGGACAAAAATAAGGCAAAAGGCATCTTACATTTCTCTTACTCATGTTATCTGGAGGGTGATTTTCTATGCTTCTCTCCAACTGGTCCTGGCTCAGAACCCCAGAAAAAGGGTCTCTCTCTTCCTAGGAGTCTGCTTTGGCCAACACAGTTAGGGCCTGTAGGACGGGACAGGCTTGTGGAAAATCCTCCCCGTTACCTGTCCGGTTGGTTCAACTGTATTCTATCCGATCTAGTGATGTTATTCAAGGGTCAAATTCCTGGTTTCCTTGGTGTAAATAAATCGACTGTGTATAACTAGTCTGCAACAGAAGGCACATCACCGTATATAGAGTGTGAGAGAGATTTCCCTTTGATGAAAAAAGAAAGTTAAATGTTTACAAGAAATTCTGCAGGTCTGGATACCATTAACTTTAAACAATTAATAAAAGTGACACTAGGACACAATAAATTCTAGTTTTCAAAGAAACAATTTGACTTTATACATTGCTTCTGCCTCACTGGTGTTTGAGATGAAAGGGACAGTAATTGAAATGAAGCTCATCAGCATTAAAGAAGGCCTCATGGAGAGAAGCAGAGGGAGGTGGCAGTTAGGAACCAGAATCCTGCAAAATGGGAGGGGGGGCGGGAGCTTAGGGATCAGAGGGAGAAGGCCACAGGGACACACAGCCACTTATGAGCCAGACCAGGGCTTGGGGAAAATATTTTAAGTTTTAAAAAGATAAGAGAGGGCGCCTGGGTGGCTCAGTTGGTTAAGCGACTGCCTTCAGCTCAGGTTATGATCCTGGAGTCCCGGGATCGAGTCCCACATCGGGCTCCCTGCTTGGCAGGGGGTCTGCTTCTCCCTCTGCCCTCTTCCCTCTCGTGCTCTCTGTCTCTCATTCTCTCTCTCTCAAATAAATAAATAAAATCTTTAAAAAAAAAGATAAGAGAATAAGCAAGGGGTGCATTAAATACATTTTTTCATCTTATCTTCCTTTGTTCCAGTTCCATGATTGAAAAAAACCCTCAAGCTCGACAAAAGAGGTTTCTATAAACTGACTCTAAAGCCAAGGGAAAAATAGTACATTATACAAATAAAGAATAACAAATATGTAATCTAAGTGGTCCTAAGTTCCCCCACCATTCTGGGGTTCCCCTTCTTCTGAAATCTAATTAGTTCGAATAGCTAACATTTGATAAGGGTTTGGTATATACCATGGGCTGATCCTTTATCAGTCCATCTTTCCTGGGACCACTCTAATCTTATCTTGCATATACTGTGCTCTCTCTCATTTTGGGGTTTTAGGGTGATGGCCTTTCAGTTAGTCAAGCACTCACACCACCTCCTGCCACAGGACCATTGCCCATGCTGGACCGTTTTCTTCCCTTGTTGTGATTAATTCTACATATGTCTCAGATCTCAGCTCAGACACCAAGTCCTGGAGAAGAATATCCCAACTCCCCAGGTTAGATGAGGCCCCATATCACAGCCTCTCCTAGCACCCATATCTCTCTTTTGTGTACTTATCATAGTTGTAATTGGACACTTGAGGGTGAGCCTTGGTTTCCACTAGACTGGAAGAACCCTGTGGGCAGGTGTCACCTCTACTTTTGTTTGCCAGAGTTTCTCTCAGCTTCTAGTCAATGCCTGGCACAGAAAAGGTACTCAATACATATTCACTGAATGATTGGATGGATGGATGGATGCAGAATAAAATCAAAGACCAACCTGGCCTGCCTTAACTGGGGGTTCATATTATCCACGGAACAGAACAGTTTCCATGGGAAGAAGCAACGTGCCGCATCAAACTGATTTGCTTTAGAGAGGCTACATTTTTCTTGTCATTGTTGTGTTCTTTGGGACTCTAGACCCAACTAACGTAAGCCTTCAGTTTCTATTGTTGAAAATGGCTTTCCTGATCCTTTCTATTAGCAGTGAGAGGTCTGGGGTTGCTTACAGCCTGTGTTCCACAGGCAACATCGTACTCAACATTTATATTTGTCCCAAACCCTTTTTTCCTTCAAAATAGCTCACAGTCCCTTTACTTTAGCAACCTGTCTTTGCTGTAATTGCATCCCCCCTACAGTTTTATGAAAAACCCCCTTCTTCTGAAGCTCATGTATGACCTCATTTACTTTTTTGTCTCCTGGTTACAGCATCACATTCCTTAAAGATGTAGGTGCCTGAGTCATAGTTTTCCTCTTTAACTCAATTCCTTGTATTCTCTGGGGGATTCCAGTGTCTGTGAAGCTAGGTCGTGCCAAGCACTGCTCTTATAGCCTCCTTCACCCGTAACAGAAGCCACTCCTAGAGTCACTCTTCTCAAGGCAGCCCCTACCTGTAATCCCTCACATGTCCCTCTGTCTCATACTCATTCCTAATGCAACAGCCTTTCGACCACACATATTTCTTCCATTTCTAGCAGTCAGCACCTGGAACCCTCTCCCCAGACTCTTACCTCTCCAGAAACTCTGCCCTGAACATCTCCACCTCTGAATTCATCCCAAAATACACCATCTCCATTTCTGTGTCTGAGCTCAACTGTGTAGGTTGGTACCATGGCACACTGGTGGTCTGCAATGGCAGCTGAGCCCACAGTTTTGCTTGGAGTGTCTTTCTTCTGTCCTCAGCAGCACCCTGTAGCAGTAAGCAAGGCTTCACCATGCTCCTGCCTCCCCTTACCCAACCCTCACCAACATTCCACAAAGATGACCTAGCCTCCACCTGGACCAAGGAAGTGACAGAAAAGGAATAGGAAGGGCTTCATCATACATTGTCCTTCTCCCTTCAAACTTGTGTGCAACCACATGGATCCCTCTCCCTGTGCCATCCATAGAATGAAGTGTCCTCTCTGCTGACAGGACGGCCCCTTCCACCTCTGCTTTTGTTCAGACTTCCTCCCGCTCTCCCTCCTCTTTCCTCTTAGCACATTACCAGGCTAAACTAGACCCTGTTCCCTTGGCCTTGGCCTCTGTAGTGAACACGGCAAGCCAGCAGCAATGCCCATGGGACCTTTCACCCTATGGGGCTCCAGAACTCCTCCAGCCTCACCTTCTCTCAGCCTCCATCTCCAGCCCATGGTTTCTTTATCCCATTCTTCATGGAGACACTCTTGTACAGTTGAACCACTTTCACTTTGCTGTTGTTCTTACCTTGTATTGTTTCAGAACACTACTTCTAGAATCCATGCCTTAGTTCTACTTATAGTTTCCTCAGATGCCAGGAATCTGTCAAAAGTGCAGATATCCTGGGGATTGGCCTTGCTAAGTACAGGCTTTTGAGCTTCCTCTTTCTCAAATTAAAAAGAATGTTCGATAAGACAAGAACATTGGGCAAATGTTTGAATACTGTCCTCTCTTCTCATGCAAACTTTGAGGATATAGTCTACGAACATGATGTACATGTACATTTCATTAATCGTGGAGTGAGCTCATTCAATGTGAGCGTAATACAATTTGCTTATTGGCTGGGGGGATGGGGGAATTAACATATGAATAAAGGAAAAAATAGATATTTAAAAATCAACAATTGGACACAAGGACATGAGACTATGGTTTATTACTTTCATTTTCTGGGTACATAGGTAGAATCAAAAACAGAAATTTCAAAACATGAACATTTGCACATTATGGCTTGCCAAAGAGGATGAGATAAAAGAAATATGTTCTTAAGTCTATCTCCTGAAAAAAATATAAGCTTGGCAAGTAAGGGAAGTGGTGTGCTTTGTGTGAAGGAGCCTTGGAAGCAAAGCATTTTCATACAATAAGCTGGATATCCTGGTTTATTATGGAACACGTAACTGCTGTAGATTCTCATCATAGTGTTTCATCAGTGAAAGAGCACTGGGCTACAGCATTTCCAAGATCTCTTCAAGACTTAAATCCAGCCTTACCTCCATTCATCTTAGGAAGTGCTTGTCTAACTTGTAATTTTGAATGCATTTTAGATTTACATATAATAAAATTTTGATGTCTCCTCAAAGGTCAGATAAATTAAAAGGAAGGGAAAAGTTGTTAGAAAAATAGTTTGTCTGAGGAGCCAATTCCTAACCAGAAATCTCATCCAAGCTCCCTGGCTGGGGGTTGGGTTTGTGAACATGAGAGTGTCAGACCTCCCATGAGAACAGATGCAGCCGTGGGGCCCTAAGATTCAACAGCCAGCACAGCCGTTTTTTCAAAGAAGTAGTGAAAGCCTTCTGATCATACCCCAGGGTCTTCTTTTCTCTATGCAGCTAAAATCTCAGACTCCTCTTTTGCTCCATAAGGAGAATATGGAAATCTGGATTGGAGAATGAAGACACTGCAGAGAGGGCTGACCCCAGGTCTCCAGGTGGCCCTGGTTTCCAATCTCTAAACCTTCCATCTTGGGGGAGAGATGGGCCCTGTCTGCAGCATTTCCCACAGCTCTTCTAGAAGGTTCCTGACTTGAGGAAATCTCTATGTTATTTTTTAACAAGTTCTAGGGGACTGAGTTTATGTTTTTGTTTTGTTTCTTTTCTTAATCCCTTAAATATGTTTCTGGAGAATTGGTTCCCAGACATTCATGAATAATTCTTTTTTTTAAATTGAGGACATAGTTTACTCTGGTACAACATTTTTTGAAAAAATTCCTCACCTCAAAACTACTATCTAAGATTATCATCACTTCATTTTAAACAGGACATTATACCACTGAAGATGTACAGCGGAAAGATGGTCTCATACCACAGAACAATCTTTACCACAGGAGATGGAAATCCTTACACAGATGTATTTGAAAACACAGTACTATCTTTATTTTTCTCATTTTGTCTTAAACCAGTTAACACTTTGCCACAGATTGGCACCAGAGCATTTTGGATTTACTCTTTCAGGGGAGATGCCTAGATAAAAACTGATGGCCCTTTTGTACACATTTTAAGTACTAGTGAACTTCACAGAAAGATGAAATCACTCTTTCTCTTACAATATTTTTGTGTTGCTCATATTTTAACATGGCACGTGCTACAATGCACTGTGTGTGTCTTTGTCTCATACACACTGGGAGGGCAGGGACACTTTCAGGGTTTCTTCTCTTGTGCAAAGAAGCAAGATGGGCTGAGTTTCATTGGGTGCTGTTCTTTTGTTTATTGAAGAGGAGCCATTGTCCAAACGCATGTCCACAGACAATGGCTCCTTAGTCCCAGTCATTACCCTCAATGGGAACCAGAAAAAAAATTGGTCTAAACGTTGTTGAGCATAGAAATAATTTTCCCAAGTTAAGTGGATGGACTTTTTAGAATAAATATAGGAATGAAGTTTTGAAACGGAGTCCTTCAGCATTCTGTTTCTGTTTTCTAATGAGAATAGATATATTACAGTATTTATGTAATTTTTTTTTAACTCAGTGATTTAAAAACTAATGTAGTGGATGGGAATTGGGAAACTGTTTGGCTGGCGGCATGATTGATGGTTGTTGAGTTTGGGCAGGGAAAGAGACCCCAGGCCTTGGTCTGGAGGAGCAGTGAGACAAAGAAAATTAAATTGGCCTGCCCAATAAAACAGGAATTCACAATTTTCATGGCAGCTGAAGAGGGAGGTTATGAGAGAGTTTATGGATGAACTGGGGAGTAGGGAAGGATTGGGGCCAGCTGCATGGAGGGAAGTCAGAGGCAGGGGTCAGCCAGGGAGATGTTTCTTCTGGGGAAATGGCCAGGAGTGCTCCAGGGACGGGGGGTGCTGTGGGGGGTGTATAAGCTCTCTTATACACACTACTAGGCAGTTTCCAGCACCTGCTGTATGACTACGCAAGCTCTTCCCTTACTTCCGACTCCTTAGGCAACTTCGTTAAAACTACCATCTAGTGTGAGTGATACCTCAGAAAAATCATGGAAGAGGATCCATGTTTCTACATTTGGTTTGGTGCAGAGTAGAGACAGGAAGCAGATGTAAGAGATGAGAATCTAAGTGAAACAGATAATTGAACAGAAGGAAGATATTAGGGCAGGGAGTAACTATAAGAAATGGAAAGTCCCTGAAATTCCTGAGAAATGCAGGGAGTCAGCTAAATGAGGGATGAGGAATAAACTCACTTTTATTTCGATATTAAAGGAGAGGAGGATGCTCTCACAAGATGGAAGGCTTGGAAACACCCACACAGCTGATTCTTGGGCTGTGCCTGTAATTCATCTGATGTTTTTCACAAATGGCAGCTTCTCCCGACTTGTTGCTGACCAGTTGAGCAATGTCTTCAACTTTATGGTGTAAACAGAACCGGGAATCCTGCCTGACACCCAACATCCTCACGTCGTGGGAGAAACCTCCTCGCCTTTTTCTCAGCACCCAGAACTTTTCCTAGGAAAATGGTTATAATGGTAAGACTTCAAAAATGAACTGGTTTTAGTACTAGAACCCATAAAGCTGCATTATAATAAAATATGTTTTTCTCCAAAAATTATTTTTTTTTTTTTTCAGAAAGCAACATCAAACAGAAATTTCTGAGATCAAGAACAGGAAATGAGTGATTCAGCAGGCTGGATTTCACCCAAGGAGCTGTCTCCACAGCTGTAGAGAATAGCTGAGAAAAGTTCCAGGGGACTCGCCTGGTACGGCTTGAAAGCAGTCAGGCTGAGAACCATTGAGAACGCTCCAGAGTGTGATGGAAGATGTTGGAAAGCCCAGCTGTGTGTCAGAAATATGTTAGCCTGGTGCCACCACTCCACTGACTATCCTTTAACTCTTCTGAACCCACATGTGGAGGTGGTCCAAGATGACTCAGGATCCGAGAGAGAAGGAGCATCTTCCCAGGCGGGAGTGTCCAGGTGTTTGTTTTTCTCTGAGAGACTGAGCAGATGATTTACCCCAGCAGCTGGCAATGCTGTGCTGTTTTCCAAAATCTAATATAGGGCTGGGTATGGGGCCAGAACTGCCCTTCAGGCAGGGCTGGGGGAGCTCAGTTAGCAATGATTCATTTGCTTACTCTCTCTATCATCTTAAAGTGCACTCAGCAAACACCCAACTTGGCCTGTTATTATCTAATGAGTCTATGTGCATAGTTTTGTTGAGTCCGTGGAGAACCATTTGGAGGGACTTGCCCAGAGACTGAGACTTGAGGTCTGCCACTGAAAAGAAGGATAGCCCTCAAATGTGCTTTTTTTTTTTTTAAACACAACATGCCCTGATTTTAATAGGAGAGCAAAGCCCGCCTACACCCTGTAAACATTTCTGGTACTTCATTAGCCCCTCAACTAGTCCCCCACATCCTTCTCCCACCATGTCCAGCAGCATACCTGTGGCCAGGTCCTCTCCACTGCATGACCAGATTTCTGTAACAGGCCTCTTTAGTTGCTTTCCCTGTCTCCAGACTTGTCACACTCCCACCCATCCCTTGCACCACCCTCAGTCTAATCTTTCTTTTTAAAAAAATTTTAAAAAGATTTTATTTATTTATTTGATAGAGAGAGTGAGAGCACAAGCAGGGGGAGCAGCAGGCAGAGGGAGAGGGAGAAGCAGGCTCCCCACAGAGCAGGGAACCCATGTGGGTCTCTATCCCAGGACCCTGGGATCATGACCTGAGCCGAAGGCAGACGCTTAACTGACTGAGCCACCCAGGTGCCCCCTTCAGCCTAATCTTTCTAAAACATTATTTCCATCATGTCACTCTCCTGTTCAAAAACCGCAGATATGTCTTTAGTATCTTTATAGCATCAGATGGATTTTTTTTTTTTTCTGGATCTCACCTGTGTTTTAAGTTGCATGCATTTCTGAAGCTGCATACAACCTTTTCAAAATGAGCTGGGGTCTAAACACAGGGACACATACATGTATCATAGCAATAAATTATTGATTGGACTTTTTCTGTCATTGAATACTTCTGTCAAAAGGCCCTGAACTGAGGACAAGATTTGATAAGTACCCGCAAATTCTTACGAGTGCCCAGATTGCTTCCAGGAATTATTAAGAGGTGGCCAAATTGGTCTTCCAAGTGCCTGTCCCAATCCCCAAATATTTATAAAAAGAGAAGACTGGAGATTTGAGGGGAGTTTAGTGTAGTGGGCAAATTCTAGTAGTCTCAGTACTGCACATTGTTGGCTGAGTGGGGGATTTGTGGGCATTTCTCTGTTCTCGGGCCAGCTGACAGAGGCTCCAGGATAGCCATGTGTGAAAATTGGGGGGTGCCTAAAGGAGGAAAAGCTAGTATTTACCTCCTCATCGAGATGTTTGCTGAGCTGTGGTATCTCCAGGCCTTCCTTAGGGCTGCCAGCCCCAGAGAGGGAAGTTTGATGGGAGTGTTCTAGGGATAATTTTGTGTGTCTCTGAGAGAATGCAGTGCTGGTGAATGGGGATAGTGATGCTTGCTTCTCACCAGAGAATCCTGAAGGCAGGAGACTGGATTGAACAGCCTGCAATTGAAGGCTGAGGAGAGAGATCAGCAGCATTGGCAAGGATGCTTGAATTTTCCAGGTACACGGACATTGAAGAATAGAGACTCAAGACTTCTCAAGACTTCTCAAAGGTGTCTCTATGAAAAGGACCACCTTCTTCACACCTGCTGAAGGGTCTCATGCCAGGTGTAAGAGTCTCTGTGGGCTGTGTTCCTAGGGACAGGAGCCAGGGGTGGTCAAGAAGAGAGGAGAGGAGAGCTGCTGAGCACAACACCCACATCAGAGAGCTGCGTGGTCCTTAGGTCTGCATAGGGTTTCTAGAGAAACCACGCACATGCCTCATGAGCAGCGTAGCCTTAGGCTGGCCCATGCTGATCAAAAGCATCAGCAAGAACAGTTAAGTTAAACAAACCAACACATTTTTTTTTTTGGTAACATCCTCAATACTTGAGAGGGACTGTGGCATCCGGCCCAGATGTTGATAAGGGAGGGGAGGGCTGGTACAGTCTGTTTAAGGCAGTGGATGGACAAAATAAACCTGTTTGTTATTTTTATTCCAATGAGTTTAGACCATACAATAAATATTTCACTTGTCCGCTCATGTACAAAATATAGCTAAAAGCTTTATTATTTAAAAAAATCCAATTTCCAATAAGCACTTTGCAGACCTGTTATGTCTGAGCAGTAGATGCATGTCACTTGCGATACAGGAAGAAATAACGGTTCTTTCCTCAAGGAATGCATATGAGAGAGGCCATCACAAAAACACATAAGCAGACATTTAGTTCCTTTCTATACAGTTCATGCTAAAGCAGGTCTGAATACAGTGTGATGGGAATGCAGGGGAAGGAGCATCCGGTGGGTGGGAAATCCTAGCTCCGGTGACGTGGCCAAAACAGAACTGATGGATTTCATTGATCACATCCCCTTCAAAAATTCTACTTCTTAGTTTTTTCCTAGAGCAAAACCTGAGCTTCTCTTTTCTCATTTTCTCATTGACATATTTCCATCTAAAATGACCTGCTTTTCATTCTCTGCTTAGAACATTACTTACCTTTGCATTCCAGCTCAAGTCTTGCCTTCTTGCCTAACCTCTGTCTGCTCCTAAGTCTAAGATATTTTTATTTCTCCTCCGTGCTTAATCATATTCTATCTTGTTGCATCTCCTGACTGATGTTTAACTTTAAACTTTCAACACTGTTCTTTGCCTATCGCTTTAAGTTCAGATGCATGAGTTTCTAACTTTCTTTTCTTACTCACTGGTAGGTGACTCAATCCTGCTCAATGAGGCTTGATGGGAAATCTGCTGGGAGCATCTCACAAAGAGAAAAAGTCCCTCTGCATCTCTCTCCAGACATCATTTTGTCTGTATGTAATGGGATACACTGTTTATGCATTAGGCAGGATGCATCTTTCAGGGCCCAGGCAGGAGACACTCATTAGACTAGCAAAGTTTAATATAAAGGATTATTAAGTAAACAGGGAAATAATTCATAAAGGGTAAGGAGAACTCTAAGAATACAAGAGGAGCAGATATGAGGAACAGCAAGTACTTCTGAAACAGAGGCAGAGTATTTAAGGAAGGAACAAATCAGGAAGAGAGCCCAACACCCCCCAGACTGAGATTCATACCTCCCGAGAGTGTGGCTGTGAGCCCCCTGACAGGGGAGAGATTAGCTGAGGTGTCCCAGGGCAGGACTGGCAAGCAGGAAACTGCCCATTGGCATGCTGGCAAAATGCTCTAGGAAAGCACCAGATTTGCAGGGTAGTGGTACAGGAGTGAATGCTGCAGGAAGCTGGCTGAGGTGCAGGCAGAACTCGCTGGAAAGTTGCCCTCTTGGATGTTGCTGAAACTCACCGGGAATCTGCCAGCTGGGGCCCCGGTGACACTGGGAAGTCGTCTGGGCCTGGGCAGGATTCCCTGGGAGTGCACCCTCTGGAGTGGGGGTGAGCACCACACGATGCGTCGTGCACCGCCAGCCACCACGTGCTGTAGGGGCCAGTGGGGCATTGCTCACTGCAACCAGGAAGGGAAGCCCCCTCTGGTGTGTCCTCAAGCACCCTCTTCTGAAAAAGCTTACCGTTGTGCCTTCTGACAAAGAAGAAGTGTCCGCAGAGCCCGGCCCCAGCATCACGAAGCAGAGCAAAGAAGGCTGAATTTGGAGCTGACGGGCGGTAAGGCGATCGCTGGCTCAGCGAGCCGAGCGGACAAACGGGAAGACTGTGCAGGACTGCTCTGCGCGACCGCCCCTCCGAGCTTCCACCCACTCTGCTCCCAGACTCCTTTTTATGGGAAATCAGAAATTGTTTATTTTTTATACCGCTTTTAGGTGGAAAGTCTATCACCTGCAGCTGCAAGTATTTTATGATATAAAATTTACCTGCTTTGTTTTTATCAAAAAACAAAATATCAAAAATACAGATCCTGGCATTGTGAATGCACATGATTAACAAACTAAAGAGCACAGACTTTTAATAAAATACAGCAGTCCCATACCCACTTCTTGCTACCTCAGAGTCAATCAATGCAGCCAGATCTCTTTAGAAAAAATTTTAATTGTGGCAAAATACACTAACATGAAAGTTGCCATCTCACCCATTTTCAAGTGCATGGCTTAGTGGCATTAAGTACTTTCACATTCACACTTGTACAACTGGTTCTATGTTATGATTTTATTTTGGGTGGCCTCCATATATCTAAAATATTTGCTTCACAAAATGCTGGTGTTTATTCATCACTGAAGATGCCATCTTTTTAGTTTCTCCTATAATACATACATTAAGTCCGCTTACCCAGCATCTCCTTCTTCAACCCAAAGAGCTATGTAAGCATTTCAAATATGACCCTTTTATTCTAGTCATTGCTTTAGGAACTTAACATGTAAACAGCTATTTCTTTAGGTTAGAGGCACCATCTTTCTCACCTTCTCTTTGAAAACACAATATTTTCTCATTTTCCAAAGTTAAAAGGGGAGATATAAAAACCAGTTTATTTGCCAAACTACCATGTAATGACTGAGTAAGGTTTTGGATCTGTTCATCAGAATCCTGGGTGATCCAACGTCATGGGCAGAAGGTCAACTTTCTGTGTTTTATTTCTCAGCTTAACTTTCTGGACTTTTCTAAATCATGTCAGTCTTTTCCAGTGGTGTCACTTTTTTTTTTTTTTTAAGAAGAGAGGGAGAGAAAGAGAGAGCAAGAGCGAGCAAGAGTGGGGGTAGGGAGGGGAAGAGGGAGAGGGAGAAGTAGGCTTCCCACTGAGCAGGGAGCCCGATGCAGGACTCAATCCCAAAACCCCTGGATCATGACCAGAGCCAAAGGCAGACACTTAACTGACTGAGCCCCCCAGGTACCCCCAGTGGTGTCAGTTTGGTCAGGGAGCTCCAGGCATTAGAATTGCCATATGTGGGGGGCGGAGCAAGATGGTGGAGTAGGAGACCTGGATTTCATCTGGATCCAGGAATTCAGCTGGATAGGGATCAAACCATTCTGAACACTTACGAACTCACAGGAGATCGAAGAAAAGAAGAGCAGCAACTCTCTGAACAGAAAAGTGACCACTTTCTGGAAGGTAGGACGTTCAGAGAAGTGAATCAGAGGCAATATTCGGGAGGATGGAAGGCGGGAAGGGGGCCTCTGTCGGCCGCTACTGGCAAGTGATAGAGCTGCGGAGCATAAAATTGGAACTTTTAGAAGTCGGCTCCACTGAGGGACGTCGCTCCAGTGGTTCAGAAGGGTGGAACCCTCGTGGGACAGTGTGGTCTCAGGACCCTCGGGGTCATAGAAAGACAGGGGGTGCCTGAGTGCGGCAGAGCTCCCAGGTATCAGAGTGGGGAAGCCAGCTGCAGAGACGGAGCCGAGGCATGGGCTCTCAGCTCAGGGTGGCCATAAACCATGATCCATGGCACAGTCGGGCCCCTGCTTCTCCAGCAGGGACCCAACAAGCAGCAGATTTGGGAGACTCCCCTTCCTCCCCCAGGAGGAGCGGCGCGGGAGTGCACCGCAGGGATCTGCTGGGTTTGTAGATTCCACACGGTGTCGGGTGCCAGAGGTAGAAATGCTCGGTCACGGGCCGGGTGAGCACGGAGTGCGCCCGAGACCAGGGAGACAGGAGTGATTGACTGCTTTTCTCTGGGGGCTCACTGAGGAGTGGGGCCGTGAGTTCTTGGCTCCTCCGGGGCGGAGATTGGGAGCCCACCATTTTCACTCTCGGCCTCCGGAGCTGTATGGAAAGCTTGCAGGGAACAAAAGCTCCAGAGAGCAAACCCGAGCAGATTGCTTAGCCCTGACCGGGCAAGGGCGGGGCAATTCCGCCTCCCGCAAAGACATTTGGGAACCATGGCAACAGTCCCCTCCCCCAGAAGATCAGCAAGAACTGCCAGCCAAGACCAAGTTTACCGATTAATGAGAACAGCAGAACTCCAGTGCTAGGGGAATACTGCATATAGAATTCATGGCTTTTTTACCATGATTCTTTAGTCTTTGAAAGTTAATTTTTTTAACTTTCCTTTTTTGTGTGTGAATTTTTCTTTTTCCCTTTTTCAACCAACATCTTATCAATCCCTTTTTTAAAAAACATTTTTATTTTTATTTTTATTTTAAGATTTTATTTATTTATTTGAGAGAGAGAATGAGAGAGAACACATGAGAGGGGATAGGGTCGGAGGGCAAAGCAGACTCCCTGCAGAGCAGGGAGCCCAATGCGGGACTCGATCCAGGGACTCCAGGATCATGACCTGAGCTGAAGGCAGTCACTTAACCAACTGAGCCACCCAGGTGCACCATTTATTTTTCATTTTTAGAGTCATATTCTATCCCTTCATAGTAGCTACCCTTATTTTTGGCATATATATATATATAAGTTGCTCTCTCTTTAAAATTTTGAGATAGTTTCTTCTAACAGATCAAAATATACCCTAAATCTCTAGTGTATGGCTTTGTTCTAGTCTCCTGCCTGATCACATTCTCTCCCTTTTTTTCTTTTCTTTTTTTTTTTTTTAAATCTGCTTCTTTCTTCTTTCTAACAACTTCTTTTTTTTATTTTTTAAAGATTTTATTTATTTATTTGAGACAGAATGAGAGAGAGAGCACATGAGAGAGGGGAGGGTCAGAGGGAGAAGCAGACTCTCTGCCGAGCAGGGAGCCCGATGCGGGACTCAATCCCAGGACTCCAGGATCATGACCTGAGCTGAAGGCAGTCACTTAACCGACTGAGCCACCCAGGCGCCCCCCCCTTTTTTTTTTAAGATTTTATTTTATTCTAACAACTTCTTATCTTATCAATTCCTTTTATAAAATTTTTTATAATATTCATGTTTACAGTCATATTCCATCCCTTCATCGTATCAACCCTTATTTTTGTACATATATAAGTTTTTCTTTCTTTAAAATTTTGGGAGACACTTTCTTCTAACAGACCAAAATACACCCAAAATCTAGTGTGTGGCACTGATCTATGCACCAGCCTGATCATATTTGATCATATTCTGGTTTTTTTTGTTTTGTTCTGTTTTTGTTTGTTTTTATCTTTTTCTTTTTTCTTTCTTTCCCTTTCTTTTCTCCTGGTCTCAGGTCTTTTCTGATTTGTTTAGTGTATATTTTCTGGAGACGTTGTTACCTATTAGCATTTTGTTCTCTCATTCATCTATTCTCCTCTGGACAAAATGACAAGATGGAAAAAATCACCTCAACAAAAAGAACAGGAGGCAGAACCAACTGCCAGGGACCTACTCAATATGGACATTAGTACGATCTCAGATCTAGAGTTCAAAATCATGATTTTAAAGATACTAGCTGGGCTTGAAAAAGCATAGAAGATATTAGAGAAACCCTTTCTGGAGAAATAAAAGACCTAAAATCTAACCAAGTCAAAATCAAAAAGGCTATTAATGAGGTGCAATCAAAAATGGGGGCTCTAACTGCTAGGATAAATGAGGCAGAAGAGAGAATCAGTGATATAGAAGACCAAATGATGGAAAATAAAGAAGCTGAGAAAAAGAGAGATAAACAACTACTGGATCACGAGGGCAGAATTTGAGAGATAAGTGATATCATAAGATGAAACAACATTAGAATAATTGGGATCCCAGAAGAAGAAGAGAGAGAGGGGCAGAAGGTATATTGGAGCAAATTATAGCAGAGAACTTCCCTAATTTGGGGAAGGAAACAGGCATCAAAATCCAGGAAGCACAGAGAACCCCTCTCAAAATCAATAAAAATAGGTCAACACCCTGACATCTAATAGTAAAACTTATGAGTCTAAGGGACAAAGAGAACATCCTGAAAGCAGCTCGGGAGAAGAGATCTGTAACCTACAATGGTAGAAACATTAGATTGGCAACAGGCCTATCCACAGAGACCTGGCATGATATATTCAGAGCACTAAATGAGAAAAATATGCAGCCAAGAATACTATACCCAGCTAGGCTGTCATTGAAAATAGGAGAGAGAAAAAACTTCCAGGACAAACAAAAACTAAAGGAATTTGCAAACACAAAACCAGCCCTACAAGAAATCTTGAAAGGGGTCCTCTAAGCAAAGAGAGAGCCTAAAAGCAACATAGACCAGAAAGGAACACAGACAATATACAGTAACAGCCACCTTACAGGCAATACAATGGCACTAAATTCCTATCTTTCAATCGTACCCTGAATGTAAAGGCTAAATGCCCGAATCAAAAGACACAGACTATCAGATTGGATTAAAAAATAAGACCCATCGATATGCTGTCTGCAAGAGACTCATTTCAGAACCAAAGACACCCCCAGATTGGAAGTGAGGGGGTGGAAAACCATTTACCATGCTAATGGACACCAAAAGAAAGCTGGGGTGGCAATCCTTATATCAGACAAATTAGATTTTAAATCAAAGACTGTAATAAGAGATGAGGAAGGACACTATGGCCTACTTAAAGGGTATATCCAACAAGAAGATTTAACAATTGTCAATATCTATGCCCCTAACATGGGAGCAGCCAATTATATAAGCCAATTAATAACAAAAGCAAAGAAACATATCAACAGCAATACAATAATAGTGGGGAACTTTAACACCCCCCTCACTGAAATGGACAGATCATCTAAGCAAAAGATCAACAAGGAAATAAAGACTTTAAATGACACACTGGACCAAATGGACTTCACAGACATATACAGAACATTGCATCCCAAAGCAATGGAATACACATTCTTCTCTAGTGCCCATGGAACATTCTCCAGAATAGATCACATCCTAGGTCACAAATCAGGTCTCAACCGGTACCAAAAGATTGGGATCATTCCCTGCCTATTTTCAGACCACAATGCTTTGAAACTAGAACTCAATCACAAGAGGAAAGTTGGAAAGAACTCAAATACATGGAGGCTAAAGAGCATCCTACTAAAGAATGAATGGGTCAACCATTCATTAATTAAAGAAGAATTAAAGAAGAATTTACTATATCCAGCTAGGCTGTCATTGAAAATAGAAGGAGAGAGAAAAAGCTTCCAGGACAAACGAAACTAAAGGAATTTGCAGCACTTATATAAGGAAATTAAAGAAGAATTAAAAAAATTCATGAAAAGCAATGAAAATGAAAACACAACTGTTCAAAATCTTTGGGGTGCAGCAAAGGCAGTCTTAAGAGGAAAGTCTATAGCAATATAAGCCTTTCTCAAGAAACAAGAAAGGTCTCAAATACACAACCTAACCCTACACCTAAAGGAGCTGGAGAAAGAACAGCAAATAAAGCCTAAACCCAGCGGGAGAAGAGAAATAATAAAGATCAGAGCAGAAATCAATGAAATAGAAACCAAAAGAACAGTAGAACAGATCAATGAAACTAGGAGCTGGTTCTTTGAAAGAATTAACAAGATTGATAAACCCCTGGCCAGACTTATCAAAAAGAAAAGAGAAATGACCCAAATCAACAAAATCATGAATGAAAGAGGAGAGATCACAACCAACACCAAAGAAATACAAACAATTATAAGAACATATTATGAGCAACTCTATGCCAGCAAATTGGATAACCTGGAAGAAATGGATGCATTCCTAGAGATGTATCAACTATCACAACTGAACCCGGAAGAAATAGAAAACCTGAATAGACCTATCACCACTAAGGAAATTGAAGCAGTCATCAAAAATCTCCCAACAAACAAAAGCCCAGGGCCAGATGGCTTCCCAGGGGAATTCTACCAAACATTTAAAGAAGAATTAATACCCATTCTTCTGAAACTGTTCCAAAAATAGAAATGGTAGGAAGGCTTCCAAACTCGTTTTATGAGGCCAGCATTACCTTGATCCCCAAACAATACAAAGATCCCATCAAAAAGGAGAATTACAGACCAATATCCTTGATGAACATGGAAGCAAAAATTCTCACCAAAATACTAGCCAATAGGATCCAACAGTACATTAAAAGGATTATTCACCATGACCAAGTGGGATTTATCCCTGGGCTGCAAGGTTGGGTCAACATCCACAAATCAATCAATGTGATACAATACATTAATAAAAGAAAGAAAAGAACCATATGATCCTCTCAATAGATGCAGAAAAAGCATTTGACAAAGTACAGCATCCTTTCTTGATCAAAACTCTTCAGAGTATAGACATAGAGGGCACAAAGCTCAATATCATAAAAGCCATCTCTGAAAAACCCACAGTGAGTATCATTCTCAATGGGGAAAAACTGAGAGCTTTCCCCCTAAGGTCAGGAACATGGCAAGGATGTCCACTATCACCACTGCTATTCAACATAGTATTAGAAGTCCTAGCCACAGCAATCAGACAACAAAAAGAAATCAAAGGCATGCAAATCAGCAAAGAAGTCAAACTATCACTCTTTGCAGATGATATGATACTTTATGTGGAAAACCCAAAAGACTCCATCCCAAAACTGATAGAACTCATATAGGAATTCAGGCAAGTGGCAGGATATAAAATCAATGCACAGAAATCAGTGGCATTCCTATACACCAACATAAGACAGAAGAAAGAGAAATTGAGGAGTTGATCCCATTTACAATTGCACCCAAAACCATAAGATACCTAGGAATAAATCTAACCAAAGAGACAAAGGATCTGTACTCAGAAAACTATAAAATACTCATGAAAGAAATTGAGGAAGACACAAAGAAATGGAAAAACGTTCCATGCTCATGGATTGGAAGAAAAAATAATTGTGAAGATGTCAATGCTACCTAGAGCAATCTACACATTCAATGCAATCCCCATCAAAATACCACCCACTTTTTTCAAAGAAATGGAACAAATCATCCTAAAATTTGTATGGAACCAGAAAAGACCCCGAATACCCAGAGGAATGTTGAAAAAGAAAAGCAGAGCTGGCGGCATCACAATTCCGGCCTTCCAGCTCTATTACAAAGCTGTCATCATCAAGACAGCATGGTACTGGCACAAAAACAGATACATAGATCAATGGAACAGAATAGAGAGCCCAGAAATGGACCCTCAACTCTATGGTCAACTAATCTTCAACAAAGCATGAAAGAATGTCCAGTGGAAAAAAGACAGTCTCTTCAACAAATGGTGGTGGGAAAATTGGACAGCCATATGCAGAAGAATGAAACTGGACCATTTCCTTACACCACATACAAAAATAGACTCCAAATGGTTGAAAGACCTCAACGTGAGACAGGAGTCCATCAACATCCTAAAGGAGAACACAGGCAGCAACCTCTTCGACCTCAGCCACAGCAACTTCTTCCTAGAAACATTGCCAAAGGCAAGGGAAGGAAGAGCAAAAATGAACTATTGGGACTTCATCAAGATAAAAAGCTTTTGCACAGCAAAAGAAACAGTCAACAAAACCAAAAGACAACTGACAGAATGGGAGAAGATATTTGCAAATGACATATCAGATAAAGGGCTAGTATCTAAAATCTATAAAGAACTTATCAAACTCAACACCCAAAGAACAAATAATCCAATCA
Organism: Mirounga leonina; assembly: GCF_011800145.1. Taxonomy (NCBI): domain Eukaryota; kingdom Metazoa; phylum Chordata; class Mammalia; order Carnivora; family Phocidae; genus Mirounga; species Mirounga leonina. The sequence goes on from NW_023270498.1 coordinate 10,544,879, forward strand.
AGAAATGGACAGAAGACATGAACAGACATTTTAGGGCACAAAGAAGACATCCAAATGGCCAACAGACACATGAAAAAGTGCTCAGCATCACTCGGCATCAGGGTAATCCAAATCAAAACCTCAATGAGATACCACCTCACACCAGTCAGAATGGCTAAAATTAACAAGTCAGGAAATGACAGATGTTTGCAGGGATGCGGAGAAAGGGGAACCCTCCTACACTGTTGGTGGGAATGCAAGCTGATGCAGCCACTCTGGAAAACAGTATGGAGGTTCCTGAAAAAGTTGAAAATAGAGCTACCATATGATCCAGCAATTGCACTACTGGGTATTTACCCCAAAGATACAAAAGTAGGGATCCGAAGGAGTACATGCATCCCGATTTTTATAGCAGCAATGTCCACAATAGCCAAACTGTGGAAAGAGCCAAGATGTCAATGGTCAGATGAATGGATAAAGCAGATGTAGTGTATATATATATATATATACACACACACACACAATGGAATATTATACAGCCATCAAAAGGAATGAAATCTTGCCATTTGCAATGACGTGGATGGAACTGGAGGGTGTTATTTTGAGTGAAATAAGTCAATCAGAGAAAGACATGTATCACATGACCTCACTGATATGAGGAATTCTTAATCTCAGGAAACAAACTGAGGGTTGCTGGAGTGGTGGGGGATGGGAGGGACGGGGTGGCTGGGTGATAGACATTGGGGAGGGTATGTGCTATTTTGAGCACTGTGAATTGTGCAAGACTGTTGAATCACAGATCTGTACCTCTGAAACATATAATGAAATATATGTTAGGAAAAAAAAAAGAAGAAGAAGATAGCAGGAGGGGAAGAATGAAGGGGGGAAATTGGAGGGGGAGACGAACCATGAGAGATGATGGACTCTGAAAAACAAACTTAGGGTTCTAGAGGGGAGTGGGTGGGAGGATGTGTTAGCCTGGTGATGGGTATTAAAGAGGGTACGTTCTACATGGAGCATTGGGTGTTATGCACAAACAATGAATCATGGAACACTACATCAAAAACTAATGATGTTATGTATGGTGACTAACATAACAATAAAAAATTAAAAAAAAAAAAAAGAAATGGCGTATGTGCTGCTGATAGAAATTGATGGCAGGGTGTTTCTAGTATATCCAGGTCATCTGTACAGCTCTTGGCTGGGGCCTGACTTCTTTGTTGGGTCCCTGAATTCCTGGATTTAATGTTCTCCCCTTTTGTGTTGAATCCTTCATGGCTCCAAGGTATATTCTTTAGGAGATTTTTAGGAATGGGTACATTTCTGAATCCTTGCATATCTGAATTATTTTTATTTTGTATGTCCACTTAATGGATAGTTTGGGCATTTTATTTTTGTTGAATATAATTCACATAACATAAAATTCATCCCTTGAATTACAAAATTCAGTGGGTTTTAGTGTATTCACAAAGTCATGCAATTATCACTATATTATTCCAGAACATTTTCTTTTATTGACTTGGTATTTACCTTTTGTGTATTTCTACACCCAATCTCCTACAAGAATTCTTGGGAGCAAGGACTACACATCATACACCTGGCTAGGCCAAAGCAGTTCTCATTTATGTATTGAGTAAGAGGAAAGGTAAATGAAAGTCTAAAGACTTCCATTGCTGCCTTGGTGAAGTCAGCAGCCATGTTGGATAAGCCCATGTGGTAGGAATCTGTGTGCAGGATTTGGGGTCCGAGGGCAACTTCTAGGAGCTGAGCACAACTTCTAACCAAAAGCCAGCAAGAAGCCCAGGCCCTCAGTCTTACAACTGCAAAGAAAAGAATTCTGCAAATAACCTGAGCAAGTTTGAAAGAGGGTTCTTCCCCAGTAAAGCCTCCAAAGGAGAACATAGCCCAGGAAACATCTTGACTGCAGCCTTGGGAGAGCCTAAGCAGAAGATGCCTAAACCATGTGTGGAACCCCAACCCACAGATACTGTGAGATAATAAATGTATGCTGCTTTAAGCTGCTAAGTCTGGTAGTGTGTTACACAGGAATAGAAAACTAATACATTTGACCTCAGCATCTTCTATTGATCATTCCCATGAGAACTCCAGCATCCTGTGCATGGGGAAGCCAACCTTCTTGCCATGTTGTCAGCATCAAGAATGGGACCTTATAAATTGAAGAGAAGTCACCAAGATGTTGTTATAAATTTTACTCCAACTATTGAAGAAATCATTACCCTTCATATTCTTTTGAAGAACAATAGTCTAAAAGCACATTTATAAGGTCAAGACATGCTGAATGTCTTCAGGAGTTTTTCCTACCACATGAAAAAAGCCGAGGGATACAGAATTGATATTAACAGTGCCATTGCTAAGACTAAATATCTAAAGAGAGAAGATAACATCTTTTTTTTCTTTTCTTTTCTTTCTTTCTTTCTTTCTTTCTTTCTTTCTTTCTTTCTTTCTTTCTTTCTTTCTTTCTTTCTTTCTTTCTTTCTTTCTTTCTGGATGGCTGAAGAGACTGTGGGCCCAGAGAAATGATAGGAAATAGCTTAGTGGGGTGCACCGAGGATCATATTTGGAATCAGGCAGACTCATATTCAAATCCTACATTTGAAATCCTGATTTCAAAAAAGCTACTTAACCTTTATGATGAAGCCATGTCATATGAAAAAAAATGCAGCCAAAATTCACCCTAAATTTTTCTTGTGATGAGTAAATGAACAACGTGTAAAGCATTTAGGATGGATCGGCACATAGCCACGTAGTTATACTTAGAGGTGACACTATTCAAAATGTTTTAATTTTTTTTAAGATTTATTTTATTATTTATTTGAGAAAGAGACCACAAGCAGGAGGGGCAGAGAAAGAGAGAGAGAATCTCAAGTAGACTCCCCGCTGAGCACAGAGGCCGATGCAGGGCTCGATCTTACCACCCTGACATCATGACCTGAGCTGAGACCAAGAGTCGGATGCTTAACCAACTGGGCCACCCAGGCACCCCCAAAATGTTTTAATTTAATAATTTTAATTTTTAATGTCTAACTTTTAACTTTTTTTTTTATTTTAACGTTTCCATCCTAATTACTGCAATACCTCTCCAGGAAGATCTTGGCCCAGACATGACCAAGGCTTTTGCGTGGCATAGCCCATATTACGTTGACAAAAGGTTGGCAATCCATGAGACTTCGGAGCACTACCTACATCCTGAGCTTTGCAGCTAAGCTGGGAACAAATAGCCAAAGAGACAAAATGTTGGACTCTACTTATTGGGATTTGCTTTTCTATATTAATGCCTGCTATTCTCATTCTCCCAGGAATCTCCCAGGAAGCATGGCATTTTGCACTTGTCCAAATGCCCATGACTTGTTATGGCTCTCAAACTCATTAAATTGGGTGGACATAATGGTAAACACTGAGGGACAGTGTCTTCACTGCCTGAGGTTGACCTTGTTTGAAGGGGCCTTCTATTACTTCCTGGGGACACATTTTCCTCACTCTTCATCTCTAAGGTTTCCAGGCAGAGGGATAGCAGACAAAGCACTGAAGTGGGAAAATATTTGGAGCATCTGAGGAACAAAAAGAAGGCTAGTGTGTTTAGAAAATGTTAAATAAATGCTAGAGTGGCAGCAAATGAAACTATAGAGGTAGAAAGAGGCCAAGATAAATAAATCTCTGCAGATTGTGGTAAAGAGCTTGATTTTTTTTTTCTAATTGTAATGAGGCTTTTATTTGTTTAACAATTTAATTAAAGAAACAACCAACCTTAAGAAACAGAGCATTACCAATCGTGCCAAATGTCCGTCTGTTCCCGTGGCTACCCTACTGAGCATCCGCTCTCAGGAAGCTCACAATTATCAACCACTTAAGCCCACTGTGGTTGGACCTCATAAGAGATGCTTTCCCAAACAAAGATACCATTATACTTTGTATAGTTTTAACTTTTTAAAAAATGGAGTAATTCTACATGTCTTCTTTGGCAATAGTTTTTGGTTTCTCAACTTTTTGTTTTCTAGATTCATCCATGTGTATGTGTGTAGTTGTTTTACTCACTATGTCTAGTATTCCATGGTGTGGCTATTCTGATGGACGTTTGGGTTGTTCCCAGTTTTTATTATAACAAATATGATGCTGTACACATTTGTATACATGTCATATTGGGCATATCTGCAAGAGTTTCTCTGGTACATAAAAATATGAGTAGGATGATTGAGTCATAAGTTATATACTCTTATATAAGAGTCATAAGTTATATACTTTTCAAGTGTATGTGAGAAAATGTCAAATTGTTTTCCAAAATGGTCACCAATTTACACTATCCAACAGACTATGAATTCACATTTTGTACATGTTCACCAATACAAAATGTTTTCCAATTTAAACAATTTTTGCTAAAATGTTGAGCAAAATTGTATCTCATGATTTTATTTTGCCTTTGGCTCATTACTAATAAGGATAAGCATTGTATCATTTGTTAATTTGTTTCCATGTTTCTTTTTCCTCTGAAATCCCTCTTTATACTTTTTGCTCATTTAAAAAATTAAGTTCTTTATCTCTTACTGATTTGTATAACTTCTTTGATGTTAGATAATAATCCTTTTTTGATTTTATGCATTAAAAATCTTTGCCCAACTTGTGACCTGTCTTTTCATTTACTGATAATGTTCTTTCAAAAACAGATATATTTTTTAAGATTTCATTTATTTATTTGACAGAGAGAGACACAGCGAGAGAGGGAACACAAGCAGGGGGAGTGAGAGTGGGAGAAGCAGGCTTCCCGCTGAGCAGGGAGCCCGATGCGGGGCTCAATCCCAGGACCCTGGGATCATGACCTGAGCCGAAGGCAGACGCATAACAACTGAGCCACCCAGGTGCCCCCAAAACAGATATTTGTAATATAGTTAGTAGAACTGATTTTCTTTTATGACTTTTGCTTTTTGTATTTTGTTAACTGAATTTTTCTTACCTTGAAGTAATAAAGATATTCATATTCCTGTCTAAAGTTATAAAGTTTTGCTTTTTAAGTCTTTAATTCACTGGAATTAATTTTTCAGTTTGGTGGAGAGGTATAAGGATCTTATTTATTTTTTCTAAAAGGTTAATCCATTGTCTGAGCACTATTAATTGAATAATTCATTCTTTCTCAATTAACTCGCCATGCCTCTTTTATATATGGTATTTATAACACCCACAGTCTTTCTGGGTATCTTTCTATCATCTGGGTATCTTTCTATCATTTTTCTTAGGTGTTTGTTTAATAATTCTGTACACTATTTCAGGGGCTTAGTGGTTTTGGGTTATTTGGGGGGGGATGTGGGGTGCTTAGTGTTTTTTAAGATTTTTTTTTCCAGGATTTTAAATTATTTTCAGCCAGAAACTTAGTCTGAAGAACTGGTCCTTTATATTCAATGTAGATTATCTAGCTTTAACCACTCTCACATTTCTAGGGTAAACTCACTTTAGCCACTGCACAGTATCTCTATTATTATTATTTTTTACAGTGCTAGATTTGTATTGTCAAATTTTTAAAAGATTTTTGCACCCATATTTATGAGTGAATGTGTTTTCTCATTCATACTGTTCTTCCCTAGTTATTGTGTCATATTCATCCTAGGTTCATAAAATGAGTGAGTAACTCCCTTCATTTATACTCTGGGGAGAATTTTGTGAGATTAGAAGGATTCGTCATTTGAAAGTTTGATAGAGTTTTTCTATGAAATATTCTGGGCCGGATGTTTTCTTTCTGGGAAGATTCTAACATATTGATTCAATTTCTTAATGTTGTAGGGTTATTTTGGCATTCTATTTCTCCTTGAGTCATTTTTGTAAGTTATATTTTGTAAAAATGTGTCCACCTGACAAGTATTTAAGTATATTGGCTTGAGGTTGATTTTTAAAAGCATTTTCTTTGCTAATGTTCATTTATGCCTTCCTTTCTTTTTGTCCTGAGCAATCAGGACTTAGAACTTTTCAAACAACCAACTTTATGCTTTGTTTAGCATCTCTAATTTATCTTTGATTTTATATCTTTAATATACAATATATTTATTATCTCTCTCAGCTATTCTCCTGAAGTTTATTTTGTGATTCTTTTTGCAACTTCTTTATCTGGAAGGTTAGCTGATCAGTTTTCATCTTCCTTTCTTTCTTTTGATTTATGTATTTATTTTTATTTTTCTAAAAGATTTTATTTATTTATTTGAGAGAGAGAGCAGGAGGAGGAGCAGAGGGAGGGACAAGCAGACTCTCTGCTGAGCACAGAGCTCATGAGGGGCTTGATCCCTGGACCCTGAGATCATGACCTGAGCTAAAATCAAGAGTAGGTCACTTAACCGACTGTGCCAGCCAGGCACCCCCATCCTTCTTTATCTCTAATAAAACATTTATAGGTAAAAAAAACTTTCTCTAAGAAATGCTTTAGATTTATTCAACAAGTTTTAAAGTGTTTGTATTAAATTTAAAATCCTAAATGTGTATTTTAAATATCATTCAGTTTGTACTTTACAATATGATTTCTACTTTTACTTATGCATTATTTGGAAGTACATTTTAAAATTTCCATATGAATAGTTTTTTCTTAGTTTTTTTTAATTTTTTTAATTTGTAAATTAATTGCATTGCTGTCAAGAAACATAATCTGGATAATAGCAAATTTGTTCACATTTTCTTAAGAGCTTAGTATGTGATATTTTAATAAATGCTCCGATGTGTATAGAGTATACAGAAAATGTATATTCTTTAATTATTGAGTACCCAGTTTCTATCTACTTATCTATTAATTTATTTATCTCAAGCCTATAAATTGTGTTGTTCAAATTCTCTGTGTTTTTACTATTTGGGGAGTCAGTTTGACATCAATAAAAGATGTCAAATTTTTCCCACTATAGTAGTGAATATGTCAGTTTCTCTTCATATTTTTTTTACAATATAAACTTTTATATTTGAGTTATTAGGGGACAGAAAATCTGGTAATTTCAAATTTTTATCATCAGGCACCAACTCTTTGTAAACCTTGATTTTGTTTGAAATTAATATAACTACACCTACTTTACTTTGGTTACTTGTTTAGCACTTTTTTTCCTATTCTTTTACATTTGATCATGTAGTACACTAGGACTTCTTCCCATAATCTTTCAAATGTCTATTTTCCCTGAAGTCAACAATTATCTTTAAAAAAAAATTTGTTTGGTTTAATACAATATATCATTTGCACACATCTCAACTCTCTCAATTAACTAAACCACCTGTAAACAGATTAGACACGCCATTTCCCCCTTTCTGGAGCCCTCTTTCTTGGAAGCCTCAGACCTGCTCCAGAATGTGCTAATTACCTTCCAGGTCCACTCCTGTCATTGGAAATTTAGGGCCTTCTTTCACCATCATTTTGGGAATTTCCTTTGCTTCTTTCTTGAGTTAGAAACCGTGTTTCTTGGTTTCAATTTCTGCCTGGTTTTTTACCAGACTCATTGTTGGTTTGGGGAGAAAATGCTAGACAGTCGAAGTTTGCCCCTACAGATTCACTCTCCATACATTTCTACTCTACTTTTGCCCTAGGAGGCTGATTTCATGCACTGCATCAACTTCTTGCCCTCTGGTTTCCAAATGGTCTAGGCCAGTGGGAGATGCTAGCGGGAGCTCAGAGGGGAATGATGTCAGAGCTGGCTTCCTTTCTTCCTAGTCTCCACAGGTTGCCTATGTTCCTTTACTGAAGGCCATAAGCTCCTCTCCACAGCCTTTATAGAAGTTAAAGCTATTCTTTTGGAGTTCTAGTAACCACTGCCTCCCATGGTCATTCGGGCCAACAGGTGGTAATTGTTTTGTATCATTTTTAGGACAAGAATGCTTCACCACACCTAGCTGCCTGCCCACATTAGACATGATTTCACTACTTTCCAGTCTTTCTGCTGGCAAACTGACTGATGATATAGGCTTTACTGGTTTCCTAAGAAAGTATGCATGAGAAGTAAACATTTTACATACCGAATGTTTAAAATATTTTTAATCCTACCCTCACAGTAGAATAATAGTTTGATTCTTACATAATTCTGGGTTACGGTTTTTCTTCAGAATATTGAAAACCTCATTTCACTCTTTTCTTGGTTCCAACATTGCTTTTAAGAAGTAAATTCTTAAGCTCTCCATCCTTCATGTACAGAAATTTCATCATGTGAGATGTTGCATGTCCATTTTCATCCATTTTATTGGACATTAGATGGTAACTTTCATTGGAAAATTAAAATTTCAATCCTGAAAATTTTAAATTCTCTGTTCACTCTGGATTAACTTTCTAAGTTTTATTTTTATCTTTGCTCTGTTATTTTTCATGTTTTCCTTTCACTCAATTTTCTGGGAGATTTCCTCCTTTATCTTACAACTCTACTTAGTCTTTCATTTCTGTTACCATGGTTTTAATTTCCAAGAGCTCTTTCCAATGTTCTCCAAGAGCTCTTTCCAGTTGTCTCACTATTCTTTTTTATAGCATCCAGTTCTTGTCTCATGGATGTAATATGGTTTCTTATCTTTCTGAGAATAATAGTTTTTTAAAACATTATCTTGCATTGTCTGTTTTCTCCAAGTTGTTTTTATTTCTGCTTTTGGGGACCCTGTCTTTCCTGCTTGAGAATTTCCTCTGTTGTCTAGTGACCCTGGACATGACAGCTAGTTGCTAATTTGAAGAACAGAATACTATGTTGTTGATTGGAAGCTCTGATCACATGACTAGAACTTGTTGACTGTGGGGTTTTCCTGTAGCATCAACTAATCTTGCCATTTCCCTGAAAGGCAGTCTCTTTAGGTTCTTTTGTTAGTTGGTTAAGATCCTACAAAGAATAAGTTTTTAATGTGCTATCTTCCATGTCTTACTTTGTGTGTGTGTGTGTTCATATTTTTCTTCTCCTTATCTCTTTATGCTGCATACCAAGTAAATTTATTCAGTTCAAACTATAAGTTTACTATCACTTCAGTTGTTAATCCATTAAGTGCTTTTTTTCTTTCAATAAAATAATTATATCTATTTCTAAAAGATTTAAAGAAATCTGCCTGATCGTTTTCTTAGTTTTGTGTTTTTTACTAATGCTTTACCAGTCTGTACTTGTTTTGAAATATTTGCTAAACATTGACTTTATATTCTGAATTTTATTATTTTAATATTAGTGGTCCTTGAGGGGCTCTAATTTTTGTCCTTTATTTGCTTGCTTTTCTTATAGGGAGCTGTTTCCTTGAATGTATGGAAATATATTACTGAAAGCTTATATCTGGTTGAACATGAGCTGTGGAAACACTGGTGATAATTTTCTTCAGAAAGCATGAACAACATGTTCACATTTTAATTACAGTTTTTAGGCTTAGATTTCCCTGAATGTAGGTTGTGTTGCATTTGAACTCTAGATCTGCAGGAGAGTAGCCCTATGATTATAAATTTTCGGTGGAAATCATTATTATTTTATCTCATTTGCAGCAGGAAAAAGACATGTTTCTTTGTAGGCAGCTATGTATCCATCAGAATAGGCTAATCAGTACTGGGTAACAACTCCAACAAGCAACCTCAAGTGATTTATACCACACTCTCAGTGACTTACACTATAAAAGTTATTTTTTTGTGTGTAAAGTCTGATACGGATCCAAGAAGCTCTTCAGGGGTCTTGTCTTCCATACGGTGGCTTAGAACACATATTATTTCAATTCTGTGGTATTTCCAATTTAATATGACGCATTACAGTTGATGCTTTAGAATTTACCACAGCAGAGGAAGAGAGCTTGTGGAATTAAGCACCAAGAGTTTTACATGAAAGTGACCTGTGTCACTTTTAGTCCTAGATTATTGGCCACAGCTGTTTTCAGCCACCAGCAAGAGGGCTGGAAACTTGGTCCAGCAAGGGGAGGAGAGCTAGAAGTATTTGTGAGTACCAGTCATAACTGCCACACAGCCCTTTGACCGGCACTGCACTGTTTTTCATCTCTTTTGATTGTTCTAGCTTAACGCTGAGGGCTGAGGTCTCGGATTTAGCTCCCTGACCTTGTATAGGCCTATAGCTTAATCTCTTGTTTGTGGCATGCAAACGTTAATCCCCTAAATTCTATGTTCTTTGTATCAGTATTTGGCCCAGGGCTGCCTTCAGTTTTATATTCATTTATTGCTCACTCCTTTGTGTTTCGATTCACTACTTTTTTTCTTTGGGGACTGGGGATTGAGAGAAATCTTTGGGGAGTGCCTTTATCTTCCTGCTAGCTCCACAATTAATTTAAAAATATGCTCATGGTTATTTATCCAGAATGTATTTGAGTTGTGTTAGGGGCACTTTTGAGAATATCTTCTTGGTATTACTTCCAGAAGCAATTCAAAAAAATTATTTCCAACTGAAAAATGACAAAAGCATTTGAGACCAATAGCAAGTTTCTAATTTCGTAAGTTAATGAAGACCCTGACATTGTTCTGTAGTTATCCATAACGTGCTGTTGGAATAATTGGCTTTCACTTAGATTGGCTTTTGCATCATGTAGTATTATGCTATATGTTTAGTTTAATGTGATACATTTTTTTATTGAGTAGAATACAGTCATGCAAAGGACTTATGAGGAGCTGGGAAGAGCATGTCAGTCTACACATGCAATCTTTAGGAAAGGGTTTTGGAACTGCGTTGTAAAAAAAACTAGTCAAGGAATCAAAGATCAACTTGTATCAGAGAAATTTAAAATCAAAGGAGCTAATATTTACATGTTCAATAAAGCCTTGATTTTGCTGGTACTGCTTCCACTGCTCAGCTCGGACAAAATAGATTCACAGGGGAATCAGATAGAGGTCTTTCTGTGGCAGACCCAGGTCATCCACTGGCTGTTTCTTCTCATTCAAAGCAGACCCCGTGTTCTCACCCACATCTCTTGACTTGATGGTAGCCACTCTCACTCCATCCTGTGGAGGTTATCGTCCGCCTCTTCCCATCCTGCCCCAGGATGAGGAGAGCACAGTCTCTGGGCACTTCTTTTTGTTTCTGCTCCCAAATGAAGGCACATGTATCCTTTTTCACATAAATGGCTTTATGGAGGGAAGAGAAATAGAAGTAGATGTAAAGACATTCTAAAAAGTTTATAATCTACCATTCTGATTGTTTTTGGTCACTGACTTCCTTTCTAAGCAGGAAATTGGGATCTAGAGAATTCTCTCTGTTCATCTGTCAGAGAAGGACTTACCAATGTAATTCTCCTTTAGGTATGACGTAATCCTTCTCTCCAGGAATTCCCCTTCTTCCTGACAAGTGTACCAAAAGTTACCAGCAAAGCTCAGGTGATGTGTTCACATTTCTGAAGGTCAGAAAATTAAATGGAGTCATACCCATTCCACAGAAGCTCTTTCCCTTAAACAGTTTTTTTGGGAGGTGGTTGGAAACCCAAATGCCATAGCACTAAAAAGCTGGACAATTTACCTCAGACTCTGAATGGGATTTAGTAAGTGACCACACATACAAGCAAAAATAAGGAAAAAATCTAGGAAATACTGCAACATGGGGAATTGATATTGGGAGGAAATTAGCAGTCTCTGTATCTTGAATAATTATTTAACAAATATAAAGACACATGCTCTGCTAGTCTCAGTGCCATGTTAGGCCATAAGAATACAAAAGTGAAGGGCGCCTGGGTGGCTCAGATGGTTAAGCGTCTGCCTTCGGCTCAGGTCATGATCCCAGGGTCCTGGGATCGAGTCCCACATCGGGCTCCCTGCTCAGCGGGGAGCCTGCTTCTCCCTCTGACCCTCTCCCCTCTCATGCTGTTTCTCTCTCGCTCGCTCTCTAAAAAATAAATAAAATCTTAAAAAAAAAAAGAATACAAAAGTGAAGAAAAGATATACATGGTCACTGCTCATGGAGATTATACCCTCACAATTAAGACAAACATGAAACCAATTATTTAAGTACATGGTTAATGAGAATAGTTTAAGTAGTAGGAATAAACACTACTATCTTTTCCTCTCTTGTAACTTTTTGTGGTCCTCAGATTTTCATTTGTTTATTGAAGTCTTTTCCAATCTCACGTGGGGTCTTCCTTCCCAAATGGTGTGATTGTCTTGCTAGGACTCAAGGTCATGTTTGGTGCGAGTATGTGGGTAATGGCCATGTACCAAGTATTACTCTAATCCTGCCCCATACCAGAGATGTCTGTCCCTGTGTCCCTGAGGGAAAATACAGACACAGGAAAATGACCAACAAGTGGAACAAGAAGAAACTTTGTTTTTTAGCTGGGACTTTGGTCCCAAGCCAGAGTGTATACTTTACAAAGCTGGCCTGAACCACATGTCTTGTTACCCTCCTGGGCATATAACTATGTGACTTGGAGGATGTCTGGGTACTAATTGCATCACATTCAAAACACACCGATTCAAAAACCCTTGAAAAATAATGTAAGCCTCTGCTGAAGATTCTAGAAGACATAGAGAAGTGTTGAATTACCTCAACACATGCAGTGTCCTAAAGCTATTTTTCACCCCTCTATCTCACCCCAGTTCTTTACAGTGGGTGAGCTGCCCTATTCTTGCTTCTCCCTCTTCTCATTTATTTCTAACCCTTCCGAACCATGAAGTCAGACTGCAATGGCTCAGAGTTCTCCTTCCTTTTTCTGCATCCCTCTCTGCCCATCTAGGTGAACTGTTTTTCCCTTCTTCATATAAATCCATGCAGCAATTTAGCATTTCTCCGTCAGCGTGGCTCAGCTGATAATGGCCTGGTGCCCCTGACAGGCTTTTCCACAGTCTCTTTGCAAGGTCTGGCTTAGTCTTCCAGCTACTGGCTCTTGCTTAAGATCTAGAAGGCAAATGAGAAGGATGAGCTGCCATTCTGGAGGAGAAGTGGTAGCGGCATGTAGTTGTATAAGCATAGGCAAGTTCTTGACAACCACACACTTTGACAACTGAACTCGCTGGTGGTCACTTGCCCAGTAATTGCTGAGATTTGCTCCAGCTTCTGGGCCAGTCCCAGCAGCCCTAAACCTGACCTTTGCTCTCCCAGTCCCTCTGGAGGAAGTGAAACTTTGGTTCCCTCTATGAAAACTCTCCTTACTTGAAGTTTCTGGAGTGAAGCTGCTGTGACATCTGGTTTACCTGGGACAGTCCCATTTATATCTTTTGTACTCACTAATAATAATGCCTCCGTTTGCTCTCAAAGTGTTCCAGAGTGGAGTAATTATATGATTGCTTTGCCTAGCGAGTTTCCTGTTTCTCTGATGGAATCCTGCCGGCTGTACCAGCCTTGTATAATTCTCTCTTGTCGTTGACCTGAGGTATGATAAACAGGCCAGTCTGTGGAGGGCAAGTCTGTGAATGCTTCCTTTTGGTCTCTGTCATACTTCAAATGAGGTATCCCCAAGGGGAAACCTGAAGCAGCCTTTGGGTAGAGCCCAATTGTGCCTCTGGTCCTGGGTCTATCCTGGGTGCAACAGGGGCCACCCCTCAAAGAAATGCCACTGAGCCTTTTTGTGAGAGAAAGAAAGCCCACACCTATGTATGCTTGCAAACTGCTGTGCTTCTTCTACTGCTAGAAAACAAGGCTCTGTGACAGGTCTTTGAACTTGGCCAAACCAGATCAATTCTCCCCTTTGGAGAAGAAGAATGAGTCAGATAAATGAGATGGTCTTCCCTCAAGTATAGTTTTGTGTTGAACTCTTTCCTTCTTTGCTCACAAGCAATGGACTGGTGGCAATATACTCCTGTTTGGCACAATAAGTTCAGTGCTAAAATGGTGAGCTCTAGATGCTATATGCTGGGAAGCTCCTCATTTGTAAGCAAGGGGGGAGCAAATTAGGGGACTGTCCTAACAGCCACTCCTAATGCAGCAGGGCCTCTTTGAGCTAGATGTCAGGGAGGGACAAAGGGGGAAGTAAGACACTGAAAAATAGCACCAAGAGAGACACATGGCTTTATTATGAAGCCAGGGCACCACGGCTGGCCCAGCTGGGTTCTCCAGAGAGCCCTTGGCCTCAGGAGTCACAGCTGGTCTGCATGCTAGATGACAAGAAGAGGGTCTTGGCTCTGTAGCAGAGTTATGTGCACCAGATAGGCTTCCCTCCGGACCCCCAAATGCTTCATTCATAGTAAATAAGCACTTTGCCTTTCTCCTGAGCTTATTTTCCAGAATCTCTGCTTCCAACCAAGTCTTTAAACATGGAGACCAAGTGAATATGAGTATTAGAGGCAGTGAAGTGTGTTTACTGAAATAGTACTACTTCATTTCCTCAACAACAAGAGAAGAGCATTTAATGGACAAAAACGAAATGGCAAGGAAAATGATGATTACAAAAGGAAGTAAGCAGAAGAAACATTCTAGGAGGTGCAGTAAAAGAGCCTTGTCTTGTTTGGAACAATGAGGACCCAGTTGAGGAAAAGATTTGTCATATATAGCAATACTATCACCTTTTTTTGCCCAGAGCTCTATGTTTCTGTCACTTTTGGGAACAGTAATGCTGAAAGGTTCCTATTTGCCCACCAGAGAAGACAAATAACTTTTGTATATTGCTGTTTTTAATTCTCAGTTAATTCTGGGTCTACTCAGTTCAGATTGAGGGGAAGCTAGGAAGTGATCTGAATTAGCACGAAGGCTAGTTTGGGTAATTCGGGGCCTCAGTCGTGAGTTTCTTTCATGAAGTGAGTATTGCACGTAAAACTGTAGCATATCCCTCATTTGGGGTAATTCTTACTGTTCTCTTTCCTAATTTTTTTATTCCCTGCTTTTTTGGGTCCCTTTCTCTGTTCTTAGAACTCAGACCTGTGATTGACCATCAGCTTTTCCATAGGGTTCTTATTATTACTATTGAAAATATTTATTGCAATGGTTGCATAGTTATACTAAAAATCATTGGCTTACACACTTTGAATAGGTGGACTGTACAGTATGTGAGTACTGAGTTATATCTCAATAAGATTGTGATAAAAGTCAACAGAATAGATTTATTGAGTGCCCAGAATATGGCCAGCAGGCTTCTGTTTGTTCACATGTCTCATATTTTTGAGAAAAAATTTAAATTCCTGACAAAGCTGTGTGATAGTTATTCCCATTTCTCAGATGAGGAAATGGAAGTTAAGTGGGGTTAAGCAAATTTCCCAAGGTCATCTAGGTAATAAATTGGGATGCTGGGATTTGAACCCACATCTCTCTGAATTGAAAGCCTGTGCCCTTCATCACGCTGCATTAATGCCTCACATTAAGGCCATTTATGAAAATCAATACAAGATTCACATTCAGTGACCAAGTCATCGGATTACTGTGTTTGTTTTGTTTTGTTTCATTTTTTTACCGTCTAGCCACACAGTCAGAAGCAAGAAGTTGCTCTATCGCTTGTGGTCTTGGTCACAGCTTGGGTGCATGCTGTGAGGTGGTCACCTTACCTGAGGGAGGTCTTCCACCTTCAGCGAGAAAACACAGAAAACCCAGCACTTTTATAAAGGGTGACTCACTTAAATTCCCTCTCTTAAAGTAAAGATAGAGACAACAGGTTCTAAGTTAGCCTTTCTGGAAAGAGTGGTAACAGACTGATCTTTTAAAAACCAAGCTCTTCTCTTTATCAACAGATATAGTTGGTAGTTAGTGGTAACTACTAAGAATCAAAGCAAATTTAACTACCAGTAAATGTTTGTTAAATTAATGAATCAAAGATTCAGGGGCATCCCAGGTTGAAAGAAGAGCATGTGTAAAGATCCAGGCGTGTACAGGTAGGCACTTTGCCATGGGTGAGTGCAGAAGCACAGCCCAGATGAACCAGAATGGCCTCAGTGGGTTTTAATATGGTTACAGTTGGTTGGGTTTGGAGGTTTGGGTGCCTGGGCAGGTGTGGTGGGAAATGAGCCTAGAAAGGAAAGTTTGAACAAGATTAGGAAAAGCCTTGGGGCGCCTGGGTGGCTCAGTCGTTAAGCGTCTGCCTTCGGCTCAGGTCATGATCCCAGGGTCCTGGGTTCGAGCCCCACATCGGGCTCCCTGCTCAGCGGGAAGCTTGCTTCTCCCTCTCCCACTCCCCCGCTTGTCTTCCCTCTCTCGCTGTGTCTCTCTCTGTCAAATAAATAAATAAAATCTTAAAAAAAAAAAGATTAGGAAAAGCCTTGTATATGCATGATACACTTGGGAGATTAGTTTGAAGGTAATGAAGAACCATCAGAACTTTTATTTTTCTTTCAAATTTTTTTATTGTGGCAAAATACACAGAAAATAAATGTACCATCTTAATGATTCTTAAGTGGTCAATGAATGACATTAAATACAGTCATAATGTTTTGAAACCATCACCACTGTCTATTTGCAGGGGTCCTTTCATCTTGTAAAACTGAAACTCCACATCCATTAAACACTAACTTCCATTGTGAACCTCTCCCCAGGCCCTGGCAACCAGAATTCTACTTTCTATCTCCATGATTTTGACTACTCTCAATATCTCATATAAGTGAAATCATACAATATTTGTCTTTTTGTGACTGGCTTATTTCACTTGGCATAATGTCCTCAAGATGTTGCAGCAAATGTCAAAATTTCCTTAACTTTTTAAAGGCTAATACTTACTTCATCGTATGTCAATGCCATGTTTTGCTTATCCATTCATCCATTGATGGACACTTGGGTTGCTTCCATGCTTTAGCTATTGTGAATAATACTGCTATGCACAGGGGTGTACAAAGATGTCTTTGAGACTCTGCTTTCAATTCTTTGGGGAATATACGCAGAAGTGAAACTGCTAGATCATGTGGTAATTCTATTTTTAATGTCTGGAGGAACCACCATGCTGTTTTCTATAACAGCTAGACCATTTTACATTCCCACCAACAGTGCACAAGGCTCTAGCTTTGCCACATCCATGTTATTATTTCTGGGTGGGGGGCATTGTTGATAGTAGCTTTTTTGTGAGGTTGTATCTCATTGTACTTTTGATTTGCACTTCCTTACTGATTCATGATGCTGAGCATCTTCCCATGTATTTGCTGGTCATTCATATGTCTTCTCTGGAGAAATGTCTATTCCAGTTCTTTGCCCAGTTTTGCATCAGATTTTGTTGTTGTTGTTGATGACGAGTTTGAGAGTTCTCTCTATATTCTGAATATTAGTCCTTTATAAGATATATGATTTGCAGACATTTTCTTCCATTCCGTGGGTTGTATTTTTACTCTGCTGATATTGTCTTATGATGCACAAAATTTCTAAATTTTCATGAAATCTGATCCAGGTCTATGCCTTTGGTGTCATATCTAAGAAATCATCACCACATCCAATGTCATGAAGAATTTTCCCTATGTTTTCCTGTAAGAGTTTTATAATTTTTTGTTTTACATTTAAGTCTCTGATCTATTTTTATTTTTGTTTATGGTGTTAGTTAAGGGTCCAATTTCATTCTTTCACATGTGGATATTTGGTTTTTCTCAGCACCATTTAATAAAAAGATTTTCTTTTCCCCACTGAATGGCCTTAACACCCTTGTGAAAAATCATTTGGCCATAGATGTGAGGGTTTACTTCTGGTCTGTCTATTCTATTCCATTGGCCTATATGTCTGTCTTTATGTTAGTACAATACTTTCTTTGCCTTCTGTAGCTTTCTAGTAAGTCTTGACAGGAAATGTGAGTCCTCCAGTTTTGTTCTTCTCTTTCAAAAACATTTTGGCTATCCAGGTTCTCTTGAGCTTCCTTGTGAATTTTACGATGGGTTTTGGTATTTCTGCAAAAATGTCATTGGGATTTTGATAGAGATTGCATTGAATTCGTAGGTTACTCAGGGAAGTATTGCTGTCTTAACAATATTACACCTTCCAATCCATGAACATGAGGTGTGTTTCCATTTGTTTATGCCTTTTAAAACTCAGCAACGTTTTGTAGTTTTCTTTTTTCATGTTCTTTTTTTTATTATGTTCAGTTAGCCACTGTATAGTATATGATTAGTTTTTGATGTAGTGTTCAGTGATTCATTAGTTGCATATAACACTCAGTGCTCATCACAACACGTGCCCTCCTTAATACCCATCACCAATCTACTCCATCCCTCCCCTTCCCCTCTGAAACCCTCAATTTGTTTCCCGTGGTCCATGGTCTCTCATGGTTCATCTCCCTCTCTGATTTCGCCCCCTTCAGATTTCCCTCCCTTCCCCTGTAGTTCTCCGTGCTATTCCTTATGTTCCACATATGAGTGAAACCATATAATTGTCTTTCTTTGCTTGATTTACTTCACTTAACATAATCCCCAGTTCCATCCATGTCAAGTCTTTCACCTCCTGAGTTAAATTAATTCCTCAGTGTTTTATTATTTTTGATGCAGTTGTAACTGGAATTGTTTCCATCACTTCCTTTTCAGATTGGTTATTGTTTGTGTACTGCAAGTGGTTTCTGTGTGTTGACTTTGTAGCCTGCTCCTTAGCAGAACTCACTAATAGTCCTCTTTGGTATGTACTATCTTTATTGTTTCCTACATATAAGATAATAACATCTGCAAACAGAGCTAACTTTACTTCTTTCTTTCCAATTTGAATGCCTTTTATTGCTTTTTCTTGCCTAATTGTTCTGGATGGAACTTCTAGGATTAAGTCAAATAGAAGTGGTGAGAGTGGGAGTCCTTGTCTTGCTCCTAATCTTAGAGGAAAAGCTTCCAGTCTTTCACTGTCGTGCATGATGTTTGCTGTAGGTTTTTCATATATGGGTTTTATTTTCTGGAGGTAGTTTCCTTCTCTTCCTAGTTTGTGGAGTGTTTTTATCATGAAAGGGTGTTGAATTTTGGCAAGTGCTTTTTCTGCAACCATTGAGATACTCATGTCATTTCTTTCCTTCATCCTGTTAATGTGGTGCATTTCATTGATTGATTTTTGTATGCTGAATCATCCTTGAATTCCAGAAATAAATACCACTTGATCGTGGTATATAATCCTTTTAATATGCTGCTGAAATTGGTTTGCTAGTCGTTTGTTGGGGATTTCTGATGAATGTCTGTAAGGGATCTTGATCTGCACTTTTCTTTTGTTGTAGGGTCTCTGGCTTTGGTACCGTAATTCTGGGCTCATAGAATGAGTTAAGAAGTGCTCCCTCCTCGGGCCAGAAGGTATAATGGAGCAAATTATAGCAGAGAACTTCCCTAATTTGGGGAAAGAAACAGGCATGAAAATCCAGGAAGCACAGAGAACCCCTCTCAAAATCAATAAAAATAGGTCAACTCCCCGACATCTAATAGTAAAACTTACGAGTCTCATAGACAAAGAGAAAATCCTGAAAGCAGCTCAGGAGAAGAGATATGTAACCTACAAGGGTAGAAACATTAGATTGGCAACAGACCTATCCACAGAGACCTGGCAGGCCAGAAAGGACTGGCAGGATATATTCAGAGCACTAAATGAGAAAAATATGCAGCCAAGAATACTATATCCAGCTAGGCTGTCATTAAAAATTGAAGGAGAGAGAAAAAGCTTCCAGGACAAACAAAAACTAAAGGAATATGCAAACACAAAACCAGCCCTACAAGAAATCTTGAAAGGGGTCCTCTAAGCAAAGAGAGACCCTAAAAGCAACATAGACCAGAAAGGAACACAGACAATATACGGTAACAGTCACCTTACAGGCAATACAATGGCACTAAATTCCTATCTTTCAATAGTTACCCTGAATGTAAAGGGGCTAAATGCCCCAATCAAAAGACACAGGCTAACAGACTGGATTAAAAAACAAGACCCATCGATATGCTGTCTGCAAGAGACTCATTTTAGAACCAAAGACACCCCCAGAATGAAAGTGAGGGGGTGGAAAACCATTTACCATGCAAATGGACACCAAAAGAAAGCTGGGGTGGCAATCCTTATATCAGACAAATTAGATTTTAAACCAAAGACTGTAATAAGAGATGAGGAAGGACACTATATCATACTGAAAGGATCTAACAAGAAGATTTAACAATTGTCAATATCTATGCCCCTAACATGGGAGCAGCCAATTATATAAGGCAATTAATAACAAAAGCAAAGAAACACATCGACAACAATACAATAATAGTGGGGGACTTTAACATCCCCCTCACTGAAATGGATAGATCGTCTAAGCAAAAGATCAACAAGGAAATAAAGACTTTAAATGACACACTGGACCAAATGGACTTCACAGACATATTCAGAACATTGCATCCCAAAGCAATGGAATACACATTCTTCTCTAGTGCCCATGGAACATTCTCCAGAATCGATCACATCCTAGGTCATAAATCAGGTCTCAACCGGTACCAAAAGATTGGGATCATTCCCTGCCTATTTTCAGACCACAATGCTTTGAAACTAGAACTCAATCACAAGAGGAAAGTCAGAAAGAACTCAAATACATGGAGGCTAAAGAGCATCCTACTGAAGAATGAATGGGTCAACCAGGAAATTAAAGAAGAATTACAAAAATACATGGAAACCAATGAAAATGAAAACACAACTATTCAAAATCTTTGGGATGCAGCAAAGGCAGTCCTAAGAGGAAAATATATAGCAATACAAGCCTTTCTCAAGAAACAAGAAAGGTCTCAAGTACACAACCTAACCCTCCACCTAAAGGAGCTGGAGAAAGAACAGCAAATAAAGCCTAAACCCAGCAGGAGAAGAGAAATAATAAAGATCAGAGCAGAAATCAATGAAATAGAAACCCAAAGAACAGTAGAACAGATCAACGAAACTAGGAGCTGGTTCTTTGAAAGAATTAACAAGATTGATAAACCCCTGGCCAGACTTATCAAAAAGAGAAGAGAAATGACCCAAATCAACAAAATTATGAATGAAAGAGGAGAGATCACAACCAACACCAAAGAAATACAAACAATTATAAGAACATATTATGAGCAACTCTATGCCAGCAAATTAGATAACCTGGAAGAGATGGATGCATTCCTAGAGATGTATCAACTACCAAAACTGAACCAGGATGAAATAGAAAACCTGAACAGACCTATAACCACTAAGGAAATTGAAGCAGTCATCAAAAATCTCCCAAAAAACAAAAGCCCAGGGCCAGATGGCTTCCCAGGGGAATGCTACCAAACATTTCAAGAATTAATACCTATTCTTCTGAAACTGTTCCAAAACATAGAAACAGAAGGAAAACTTCCAAACTCATTTTATGAGGCCAGCATTACCTTGATCGCAAAACCAGACAAAGACCCCATCAAAAAGGAGAATTACAGACCAATATCCCTGATGAACATGGATGCAAAAATTCTCACCAAAATACTAGCCAATAGTATCCAACAGTACATCAAAAAGATTATTCACCATGACCAAGTGGGATTTATCCCTGGGCTGCAAGGTTGGTTCAACATCCGCAAATCAATCAAAGTGATACAATAGATTAACAAAAGAAAGAACAAGAATCATATGATCTTCTCAATAGATGCAGAAAAAGCTTTTGACAAAGTACAGCATCCTTTCTTGGTCAAAACTCTTCAGAGTATAGGGATAGAGGGTACATACCTCAATATCATAAAAGCCATCTATGAAAAACCTACAGCAAATATTATTCTCAATGGGGAAAAACTGAGAGCTTTCCCCCTAAGGTCAGGAACGCGGCAGGGATGTCCACTATCACCACTGCTATTCAACATAGTATTGGAAGTCCTAGCCACAGCAATCAGACAACAAAAAGAAATCAAAGGCATCCAAATTGGCAAAGAAGAAGTCAAACTCTCACTCTTTGCAGATGATATGATACTTTATGTGGAAAACCCAAAAGACTCCACCCCAAAACTGCTCGAACTCATACAGGAATTCAGTAAAGTGGCAGGATATAAAATCAATGCACAGAAGTCAGTGGCATTCCTATACACCAACATAAGACAGAAGAAAGAGAAATTAAGGAGTCGATCCCATTTACAATTGCACCCAAAAGCATAAGATACCTAGGAATAAATCTAACCAGAGAGGCCAAGGATCTGCACTCAGAAAACTATAAAATACTCATGAAAGAAATTGAGGAAGACACAACGAAATGGAAAAACGTTCCATGCTCATGGATTGGAAGAAAAAATATTGTGAAGATGTCAATGCTACCTAGAGCAATCTACACATTCAATGCAATCCCCATCAAAATACCATCCACTTTTTTCAAAGAAATGGAACAAATAATCCTAAAATTTGTATGGAACCAGAAAAGACCCCGCATAGCCAGAGGAATATTGAAAAAGAAAAGCAAAGCCGGCGGCATCACAATTCCGGACTTCCAGCTCTATTACAAAGCTGTCATCATCAAGACAGCATGGTACTGGCACAAAAACAGACACATAGATCAATGGAACAGAATAGAGAGCCCAGAAATGGACCCTCAACTCTATGGTCAACCAATCTTCGACAAAGCAGGAGAGAATGTCCAATGGAACAAAGACAGTCTCTTCAACAAATGGTGTTGGGAAAATTGGATAGCCACATGCAGAAGAATGAAACTGGACCATTTCCTTACACCACACACAAAAATAGACTCCAAATGGTTGAAAGACCTCAATGTGAGACAGGAGTCCATCAAAATCCTAAAGAAGAACACAGGCAGCAACCTCTTTGACCTCAGTCGAAGCAACTTCTTCCTAGAAACATCGCCAAAGGCAAGGGAAACAAGGGCAAAAATGAACTATTGGGACTTCATCAAGATAAAAAGCTTTTGCAAAGCAAAGGAAACAGTCAACAAAACCAAAAGACAACTGACAGAATGCGACAAGATATTTGCAAATGACATATCAGATAAAGGGCTAGTATCCAAAATCTATAAAGAAGTCATCAAACTCAACACCCAAAGAACAAAGAATCCAATCAAGAAATGGGCAGAAGACATGAACAGACATTTTTCCAAAGAAGACATCCAAATGGCCTACAGACACATGAAAAAGTGCTCAATATCGCTCAGCATCAGGGAAATCCAAATCAAAACCTCAATGAGATACCACCTCACACCAGTCAGAATGGCTAAAATTAACAAGTCAGGAAACGACAGATGTTGGCGGGGATGCGGAGAAAGGGGAACCCTCCTACACTGTTGGTGGGAATGCAAGCTGGTGCAGCCACTCTGAAAAACAGTATGGAGGTTCCTCAAAAAGTTGAAAATAGAGCTACCATATGATCCAGCAATTGTACTACTGGGTATTTATCCCAAAGATACAAAAGTAGGGATCCGAAGGAGTACATGCACCCCGATGTTTATAGCAGCAATGTCCACAATAGCCAAACTGTGGAAAGAGCCAAGATGTCCATTGACAGATGAATGGATAAAGCAGATATGGTATATATATACAATGGAATATTATGCAGCCATCAAAAGGAATGAGATCTTGCCATTTGCAACGATGTGGATGGAACTGGAGGGTATTATGTTGAGTGAAATAAGTCAAACAGAGAAAAACATGTATCATATGATCTCATTGATATGAGGAATTCTTAATCGCAGGAAACCAACTGAGTGTTGTTGGAGTGGGGGGGGTGGGAGGGATGGGGTGACTGGGTGATGGACACTGGGGAGGGTGTGTGCTCTGGTAAGCACTGTGAATTGTGCAAGACTGTTGAATCTCAGATCTGTACCTCTGAAACAAATAATGCAATATATGTTAAGAAAAAAAAAGAAGAAGAAGAAGAAGGTAGCGGGAGGGGAAGAATGAAGCGGGGGAAATCGGAGGGGTAGACGAACCTTGAGAGACGATAGACTCTGAAAAACAAACAGGGTTCTAGAAGGGAGGGGGGTGGGAGGATGGGTTAGCCTGGTGGTGGGTATTGAGGAGGGCACACTCTGCATGGAGCACTGGGTGTTGTGCACAAACAATGAATCATGGAACACTTCATCTAAAACTAATGATGTAATGTATGGGGATTAACATAATAAAATAAAAAAAGAAAAAAAAAGAAAAAAAAAAGGAGTGCTCCCTCCTCTTCAATTATTTTGAAAAAATTTTGAGAAAAAATAGCTATGAATTCTTTTTTAAATGTTTGGTAGAATTCACTAGTGAAGTCATCAGGTCCAGGCTTTGCTTTGTTAGGAGACTTTTCATCTAAGTAATCTGTTTGTTGGTGTATTATTGTTCATAGTTCTCTCTAATAATTCATTTTATTTGTGCCAAATTAATAGTAATGTCCCCATTTTCATTTTGTAGTTTAGTTATTGAATCTTTTTTTTTTTTTCTTTTGGTCTATAGAGCTAAAGGCTTGTCAATTTTGTTTATCTTTGCAACGCACTAACTTTTTGTTTTACTGATTTTCTGTGTTGTTTTTTCTATTCCCTATTTCATATCTCTGTGTTAATTTTTATTATTTCTTTTCTTTTGCTAGCTTGGTTTTAGTTTGTTTTTCTTTTTCTAGATCCCCAAGTTGTAAAGTTATGCTGTTGAATTGAGAAATTTTTTATTTTTTATTTTTTTATTATGTTCCATTAGCCAACATATAGTACATCATTAGTTTTTGATGTAGTGTTCAACAATTCATTAGTTGCATATAACACCCAGTGCTCATCACCACACATGCCTTCCTTAATACCCATTAACCTGGTTACCCTACCCCTCACCCCCCTCCCTTCAGTAACCCTCAGTTTGGTTCGCTGTTGGTGGGAATTCAAGCTGGTACGGCCACTCTGGAAAACAGTATGGAGGTTCCTCAGGATGTTAAGAATAGAGCTAACCTACAACCCAGCAATTGCACTACTAGGTATTTACCCAAAGATATAGATGTAGTGAAAAGAAGGGGCACATGCACCCCGATGTTTATAGCAGCAGCGTCCACAATAGCTAAACTGTGGAAGGAGCTGAGATGCCCTTTAACAGATGAATGGATAGAGAAGTTTTTTATTTTTTAAAAACTGTAAGAATTTATACCTATAAATGTCCCCTTATGTGCCCCATAAGTTTTGGTATATTATGTTTTTGTTTTCATTTGTGTTTAAGTATATTTCTAATTTTCTTTGTAATTTCTCCTTTGATCAATTGGTTGTTTAAAAGTGTGCTATTTAATTTTCACAAATTTTTGGATTTTCCAGTTTTACCTCTCTTGTTGCTTTCTAACTTCATCCTCTTATAGTCAGAGAAGACACTGCATAATATCTATCTTTTAAAATCTAATGAGACTTAACTTGTAGCCCAACAGATTATCTATCTTGGAAACTGCTGCCCTAAAAATATTGTATTAAAGAAGTTCTTGGAAGCCCATAAAATGGTCTGGCATAGTCATCATCCTCGCTTGTCTCCACGGCATTCAATGGTGCTGACCCCCTTCTTTCTTCTAATGCTCTCCTTGCTCTTGCTGACAGCACACATTTCCTAGGGTAGCGAGGGGAAATGCCATTTCGACAAAAACTCTGCCCTTAACCTTCAGTGAGTGAGATGTAATATATATTCCGTTAGGAACTAAATGTTGACACTATTCCCGTCCAGTTATAGATATTGGTGGGAAAAAGCAGAGAGGGGATTTCAAGGCTTTTGCCAATTCTTTCATATTGCTGAGGAGTAATTTAGTAGACATTTTGTTTAGCAGAGTATATTTATGAGTCTTTAAATATGTAAATACAGGCCTAGAGCCAAGGAAGAGGTGAGGAACAAAATTCGTCTGAATAATAAAGTGAAGGGAATTACATTTAGCAGGGAAGGAGGACGGAAGGGAAACTCAAGAAAGAAAGAAAAACAGAAAGGCTGGCAGGAGCTTGAAGGAGAAGAGGCAAGCCAAAATACTCAAGACTCAACACTATGTAAATAGTGGTTAGTGAGAATCTTCCTGTCGACTACTAGCTTGTCTTAGGCGTTTATGTGGGTCTGGGGCACGATGGGGCCAGCCATAGATCTAGTTTCTGAGGGCTGAAGAAAGATCAACATACCAGTGAAGGCTTCCGAGGGCAAACTTATTCAACTGGAAATCTATCAGAAACCAGTCAGAACTCTTTTGCAAGACTCACATTGTCCCCACTGCCTCAATCAAATTCCTTAAACAAAGCAACAGTGAGAAGGAAATCTTATTCTAGGAACAACCACGAATAGTGTTACCTCAACAGAAAATTTCATCTTGACCAGCACAATGCAGTAGAACTTTCTGCAATGACGGGCGTATTTGCTATCTGCATTTTTCAGTGTCGTGGCTTTTTGCCACATGTCGTCGATCACTGATCACTTGAAATATGGCTCATGTGACTGAGAAATGAAGTTTTACTTTTTCTTAACTTTTAATTAAAGTTGTTTGGTGTTTTTTTTAAGATTTTATTTATTGACTTGAGGTGGAGTGAGTGAGAAAGAGCACGAGCAGGGGTGGGGGAGTGGCAGAGGGAGAGGGAGAAGCAGGCTCCTCCATGAGCAGGGAGCCCGATGCGGTGCTCAATCCCAGGACCCTGGGATCATGACCTGAGCCAAAGGCAGACGCTTAACTGAGCCACCCAGGCACCCCTAATTAAGTTAAGTTTAAATAGCCCAAATGGCTAATGGCTGTGCCAACTTTTTCTGTAAAGGGCTTTGTGGGCCACTTCTGGTCTCTGTTGCGTTTTCTTTGTTTTTCTGTTTGTTTTGTTTTTGCCTGTTTTGTTTTCATAGCTCTTTAAAATATAAAACATTCTCAGCTGGAGGGCTGCATTAAAACAGGCCATCGGCCAGATATGGCTTGTGGGCCATAGTGCGCTGACCCCTGACCTAATCTCTCAATGCTTTTGGAAGCGTTTATGTTTTTCATATTACTAAGAGTAATTGTTACCATCACTCCAGTTTTAGATGTGTAAGTGGTTTTTCTAATTGCTGTAACAGAGTGTTATGCAAAGTGTGTTTCATGGGTACCCCTGGTCATTTTGGGTGCTCTCCACAAAGAAGTAGCTCTGTGTTTGAATATGTTGGGAAACACTACATACTAAAACCCAATTTTTAAAAATTTATAATGCATATTAGAATACTAAAGTCTCGGGGCGCCTGGGTGGCTCAGTTGGTTAAGCGACTGCCTTCGGCTCAGGTCATGATCCTGGAGTCCCTGGATCGAGTCCCGCATCGGGCTCCCTGCTCGGCAGGGAGTCTGCTTCTCCCTCTGACCCTCCCCCTCTCATGCTCTCTCTCATTCTCTCTCTCTCAAATAAATAAATAAAATCTTAAAAAAAAAAAAAAGAATACTAAAGTCTCCAGTGAGCTGAGGCAAAATATTAATTTGTACCCTGATTAGGTTTTTCTACACTTTGTCGACCACCATACATGCAGTGTGCAGCATATATGTGTGTGCAAGGGGATGAGTGTGTACGCTGCACGCAGTGTGTAATAGCTGTATGGTGTGTATGTTAGGTGTGCGCAAGCAGGCGGTGTGTGTAGGTGGCACCTATCAGTACTCTGCAGAACGAGTGTCCCACAGAACCCTCTCTGAGAAACACCTGCTGAATAAGCCTGACGATAAAAATCTTTCAGAGCCTTGGAGCAGAGACACAGGTAGTAATTAAGTGGTATTCAGAAGGAGTGGGAGGATGTATTCCTGTTGAGCTCGTTCAGAGAAGCTGTCCTTAAGATTTTTCGAGAAGGGCCGGTGAGGTCAGTTCACCCCAGGATGTTCACAGGTTCAAGGGATGAGCAGAGGAGATGCCCCCGGAAGGAAGCCCCAGGTCCCGCAGAGTCGGCTGGGCTCCCTGCAACACCGCAGAGCCAAGCGGCTGCGGGAGCCAGAGTGAGGAGCTCGTGGAGGTGGCGCCAAGGGATTTTGGGAACCCCCGCAAGGACCAATTAAAAGTCACAATACCCCTGTGAGGAAAGAAGAGTGTTCCCGGCCCACTGTAATTGAGGAAATGAGGACGGCTGGCTTGAATTCAGAGGAGACCGAAGCGCAGATTTTCAAGATCACGCTCAGGAAACTCTTGCTGTTTAATAGGGAGGAAATACCGCCCCGAGGACAGGAAAATTGAGTGGCCCCATTGCTCTGCTAAACTTCGGAGACGCAAGCTTAGTACAGAAAGGGCACTCAGTTCAGGGGCCTTCAAGGAGCCCCGTTAGCTTCTTTGGGAGAATAAAATTCCTAGATCCTGTTTGGATATCATTTGTTTTTGTTTTCCGAGATGCTGCGGAGTCAGGGCCCAAGCGTGGCCCACACAGAAAATGCCGGGGTCTGTCCTGTGGCAGGGACGGGCACAGGGCATCCGCTGCAAAGCTCCGCCTTCCTTAGAGTATCTGGGAGCTGAGGCGCTGCTTTCCGAGGACGTGACTTCCCATATTCACCTTCCGTTAAAGCCATTTTCATATCAGCTTCTTACCAGGGGACACCGGCATTTGAGCTCTGCAGATGTTTGCAGCAACGTCCTGTCTCTACAGTGATGCAGCTGTGTTATTTCTGTTCTTGATGGCTTTTAATAACATCTGAGGCAAATGGAGGGTGAGCCAACAATTTCTCCGGGTCCAGCACCGATGGCAGCTAGCTAAGTCTGCGCATGCGTCTGCTCTGCGGCAGTTCCTGCTCCCGCTGGGCGGCGCATGCGCCGGAGCAGGTGCTCTGCGCCCGAGATAGCCCCGCAGCTGGGGGCGTGCACCTTGCGCGCTTGGCCCGTGGTTGGGTGGGGTCCAGGGGGGTGGGGACATGCCAGGTACGCAGGAAGGAGTTGGGTGCGTCAGCGCATCTTCCTTCTCCGCACCGACTGGTGACTGATCTTTCCCGGGACTATTCAAAGTCTAAGGAAGCTAGAACGTTTTTGATATACAAAGGGACGCATTTCTGGTGGTGAAATTTCGTGTTTCTTGCCTTGGACGCTCATCAAAGGGCCTCATGGATGTGGCCACCTGAGTTCCCGATCCTGAAGGCCGGAGTCGAAGAGAATGCTGGCAGCAAGATGTCAGAGCCAGCTCGCCTTTCCTAGCCGGGAGCATCGATGTCAGATGAGCGGCCGGCGCGGTAGTCGGAGGCGGTAACTGGGTGCAGCCCGCGCCGCCTGAGCTCCGAGTTGAACAAAGAACACAGGATGGCGTGGTGCGGGCTGCAGCACAATTCCCACTTCGCCACCGAGACAATCTTCTTGCTGTTGCTGAGTTTTATGACTGTGATGTCATCGAGGGCTGCCGACAACAGAGCTGTTATATCACCAATGAAAGGGCCTTAAAACTAACTGAGGGACCCCATTATGCCAAGACTGGAGCTTGTCATAAAAATCATCGGTCATTGATGTCTCTGAGCTTCTGAGTCGAGCCTCGAGGGAAAAGAACTGTGAAATTTGGGTTCAATTCAGTTGTTTTGATCTGGACTTCTTTATGAGTAGAAAGAATTCCATTGGCCATATGTGACCTCGTATTTCAAGGAAATCCAATCATTCAAACAAGATAATTTAGCCTCTTGTCCAACAACTTCTCCTTTTCTCTTCAACACGAAGGGAATGGACTGGGGCCCTGTCTGACTGCATTTTACTAGAGTTTAGAAAATTGTAATAGTTGCATTGTTTCTCTGGTTAGAGCCCCAAAATGCATTGCAGACTTCCTCAACTGAAATAGGCCCCTGCCCCTTATTAGGGGCTGTTGGAGTGAAGGACTTTTCCCAGCCCTCAAACTGAGCTGCCAGAAGGAACAGCCGTGTCGCAAGCCAAAGTGGTGGCATTAGTGCTCTCTTCTTTTTTCAACTTTCCATCTGCTCTTTTCCAACTTTCCATCTGCTCACCTGATAGATATTCACTGAGCATCAACTACGTGTCAGACAGCCGCAGTAGGTAGTGGAAATAAAATGAAACGCTAGGCAGAAGCATCATTCCTGCCCTTACGGAGCTTTGAGTTGCTGATAGGAAATAGGCTTTTCTTTCATTTTTTTACCTCCAAATTAAATCACTTCCTGTCCACAATGCCTAGCCATTTAGTGACAGAAAATACTATCCTGAAAAGTGATACTAACGTAAGCTGGCCTTGAGTTTAAAACAACAACAACAAAAGCAATGCTCATGCAATTCTACATAGTATTTTAAATAAATACACAAACACACAAAATACTACTCTCTGTGTAATATATGGGGGGCTCTTCTGAACACCCTGGTGGCTGATAATGCTCTGCTGTGTGTGTGTGGAAGAGAATGAACTCAGAAACCAGGGAGGGAGACAGGAGATTTCAACAAATTTTCAGTATGTAATTTTTTAGCTGGGTACTGGGTACATAGGTGTTTGTAGTATGTAATACATATACATACTATGTATATAATGCATATACACATATACACAGTACATATAATAGAATGCATTTAAAATATTTACAATTAAAAAGCTATGGCTGAGGGGCGCCTGGGTGGCTCAGTCGATTAAGCGTCTACCTTCGGCTCAGGTCATGATCCCGGAGTCCCGGGATCAAGCCCCACATCAGGCTCCCTGCTTGGCAGGGAGTCTGCTTCTCCCTCTCCCCTGCCCGTGTTCTCTCACTTGCTCACTCTTTCAAATAAATAAATAAAATCTTAAAAAAGAAAAGCTACGGCTGAACAATTGTGCCCCAGAAAAGCAGATACAGCGCTGAGTCCTGACAGGACCCGCCTGTGTCTGGTCTTCACCACACCCTCACCCCCAGATACATCTCTCTGCAGCACACCTATCCATTTCTTCAACATTTCAATGTTTCCTATTAGTCCCTGCTCCCTCCCTTTCCTGGGTCTGCACATCTACGTAGGACCCTTAGTTCAAAATCCCCCTGGCAAGAGAGAGAAACTTGAGGGGAAGCAGCAGTGAGTAAAACCAACCCATTATTTTTGCTCACTTACCACATTTAAGGGAGTGGGAGCAGAAGGATGATAAGGAATCTGATAGCCTCCTTATAAAGTACCCAATTCAAAGCACGTAGAAGGGTGTAGAAGCTGAGCTACAACAGAGAGCTGACACTATCTGAGGGCCAGAGTGAACTTTATGTAACTCTTTGGGATTTCTCAACTGGAAGATTCCCATGAAATTTTATGTTGGATTAGCCAAGTGGGAAATTAAGTTGTTTTAATTACTGCTGCCATTTGGTGTTTTATTAATTTTAATTCGTTTTAGTATTTGTACTTCACTCTGAGTCTGTTCCACCAAAGGCACAATTTTGAAAATAATAATGATAAAGACATATCAATTTTTCTAGTAAATGTTGATTATAGGTTCATCACAGCAGTGGAGAAATCTGATAGGGGCAGACCATGATACACAAAGTTCTGTTTTATGACTGTGTGAATTCAGAAAGTCTGAGATGTCCAAGACAAATATCACATTTGTCCAGGCTTTAGACCTATCTTGACTTTTAGGGATTTTCGCACAGCCATTCTCTCTAGAACAAAATGCATCCAAATTGATATTTCAAAGTTTGGTCTGAAATGCCAGAGTAGGGTGTGCAAAGTATTAGCTGGTGGGTAGGGTTTGGAGGGCGGAGGAGGGGGGCATGGAAATGAAGAACAAATAAGAACTTTCCTATGTTAATTTCATTTGGAGGGCTGGGGCACATCATGGAGATGATACACTTGCCCAGGTGTAGGCTTTGCTTAAAAGACTTCCAGAAGTGTACGTTGCCACTGACCAGCACGTGAGTTAGCCCTCCTGTATCCCTAGCCAAGACAATTTCTGCCCCCTGATGCTAAGGCAGCAACATAATGTGTTTGTGTATGTGAGGACGCAGGAGTATGTGGTCACAGGGTTACTTATGGTGACAATGGGAAAGAATACTTGAAGTCCAGACTATTCCAGAAATCTAGTCACCATGATTATACTTTGAACAGATTAATTATCCAAATCTGAAAAAAATGTGGCATTAGGAGAAGATCTTTCATATTCAAGACTTGAAAAGTCAATAGGACTTGTGTTCACAAACGCCTATCACTTGATTTCGACAGTGAATGTGACACTCGGGGAGTTACGTGGGCCCCAGACTGGGGGATGGGTAAGCAGAAGATAATAGGAATAAAAACCTCAGAGAGCTGGCCACGTCCCCGCACTTCACAGTGACTCTGGAGGGAGGCGTTGCCGCTGTTCCTGTTTGACAGATGAGGAAGGCTGAGTAAAGATCGCATGTTAGTAAGAAGTATAGTTGGTATTTGAACTTAGAAAATAAGACTTAAAAGTACAGGGGCAACTGGGTGGCTCAGTCGGTTGAGCATCTGCCTTCTGCTCGGGTCATGATCTCAGGGTCCTGGGATCAAGCCCCTGCATCGGGCTCTCTCCTCAGCAGGGACCCTGCTTCTCCCTCGCACTCTCCCTCTGTGCTCTCCCTCTCTCTCCCTCAAATAAATAAATAAAATCTTTGAAAAAGACTTAAAAGTCCATTCTTTTCTATTATTATAGTTATAGTTTTTTCATATATGAAGCTTTCTTTTTGCTATTTCTTCTTTCCCCTGCCCCTCATCACTGTTTGGGGCTTGTTCTATTTTTACTCTTTCTACTTCTTCCAGAATCTTCTCTGGTTCCTCTCCCTACCTTTGCTTCTTTTCTCTATCTTTGTTTTCCATTCCGTCTCTTAATTCTTTTTTGCATGGAATTTGTTTCTCCCCCTGTCTCTGTTTATGTTTCTTCCTCCTTTAACTGGCTTTGCCACTACATATTCATGGGCATGCCCTTGGCTTCTGTGTCCCTAATGTTTCTCTTCTGTAAAATAAGGGGGGCCATGGAACATTGTCAGTAAGGTTGTTTATTGACATAGCGTTATATATATGATATATACAGAAAATACTACACTCTATGGATTATTCTTTGATTTAATTTAAAACGAGGCACTATTAATGTCTTCTGTTAAAAAATAATGCAACTAAGGATTACTATATGATACTTCACAGTTACATTATCCTCCTATTTTTTTTCCCATTTTCCTTTATAAATAAAGGAAAGAGAAGAAAGGAATTCTCAACCATGAACTAGAATTGATTTGGAAATCTGAGTATAGGTTTTATTTGACAAAAGAGGATTTCTCCTTGCGAGATGGTGATGGGATATGTGCCTTTTACAAGAGTGAAGAACCACTGCTGCCCAGGAGGGAAAAAGCATAAATTGAGTTCAGAGGATCCGTATGACCAGGTAACCTCGAGAAGCTCCCTTAAATCTGAGGTTCTATGAATCTAGGCAAAACAACCTAGTGTAGGAACATTAGCATTTCGCTGGCCTTTCCCAGAAATGCTTTCCAAATAGACTGGTTCTAAGTAAACCCACCTACCTAGGTTCTGAAAGACAGCTGGAGAGACTGTCATCCTTATCAATTGCCTTGGATTCAAATTCATTTCCACAAGCATTCACAAGTGCCTGCCACGGGGAGGAAGTGGGTTGAGCACTGTGGCTACCAGGAAAATGAGGCCAGATCCCTGGCATGGAAGAGCCCTAGGGTCAGGGCAGAGACAGATCTCTGAGGTCCCCCCAAGAAGAGACAATGAGGCTGCATTGCTGGCTGAGCCGTCCACCCTGCAATTACAGGGGCATGAGAAGCCTGCACACTGACAACCGCAAGAAACCCATCACAGTGAGTCATCTGCAAGTATGTCCAACTTTATGTCAGCATCTTGCTTCAGCAGGTGGATCATTTATATTTTCCCTGGAAGCCATCTGCTGGTCTGAATGTTGGGTTGATTTGTTTTTCTGTTGAGGGAAGAAGGTGGCTTTCCCAGAAGTTACCAGAATATGCCTGGACTTTGGCAGAGGCCCAGGAACAAGGAGAAGGATAGGGAGCTTTTGAAATCTCTCTTCTACTGGAGGCAAACTTTCTTGAGCAGCCAAAAGCCTACTCATCTTCTAAACATTCCAACCCTGAGAGAAATGGACAGCTCACAGTGGGATCACCACACGGGCATCTTTGTTGGCTTTCTGATAATGTTCTTTATTGGCTGGACATGTATGAGGGCTGCCCATCTTGCCCTGCCTACTACTCTGGCCCAGGAGGGGCTTGGGGCAGTAGCTCCGAGCTCCTGTCATAGTTTGTGTCCCTAGATTCCTGCCCTGGTGTCCCCAGCCCCACCCTCGTCAGTTCTGCTGCTGGCTGGCCGTGAAAACTCAGAACATACCTAAGAAATGTGGATTCACAAAGCATCTGACATTTCCCGAACATGATTAATCCCTCTCCTATCTAATGTTTAATTGGAAAGCATCTCAACGGTTATTGAAAGGGAAGAGTAGAAACTATTGACTATTGCCATGCGTGTTTTAGTCTAGGAAAGAGAGATTCTGGTATGGCAAATCAAAGGAAATAAAAATTTGAAGATGTGAATACAAGGGTGGGGAGACTTAAGGGCAGGTGTCCCTTATCTAATTGAACACAAGTGTTCCAGTACTATGTCAAAATGGGATTTCTCATGTATTCCTTTTCCCTTAGAGTTGGAGTCGTATTTTTCTGGAAAGTTCTATGGAATCTGGGTGTCATGAAATAATAATTTCTATTACAGTGGGCCTTAAAATCATAAATATAAAGGAAAACAAATTTTCTAGTTAATGATTACAACGACTAGGTTACCAATGATGCCATATTATTTTCGCAGATGGCAAAACACATATCTGAAAGGAAAAAAGGAATTGTCTCAGCAGAGTGATTACCTACCCCAGCTAACATCTCACTCCCAGGTTGCAACTGCAATGCTTGGCAAATTCAAACTTTCATGATCTGGCAACTGTTTTCACGGAGGCAAGAGGACAAAACACTGGCCTTAAATCAAGTCTCACATGGTTCTGCATGCTGGAGCCCCCACTCCAAAGAAGCCTAACCCCCTGCTGCCTTCTGGAGGTCCTTAAGATGTTTGTAAAGAGCCACGTCATCTGTCCTACACTCTTTCTTCTCCAGGTACAACTTCCTGAAAAGCTCACGCAGCTTGGCCTTTTCTGGAACGTCATTACTCTTAGTTGGCATCCTGCAATGCTAGCTGCCAGCAAAACCCAAACTCACAAAGTCTTGGGGACTTGAACGAGCAGCAGTATGTGGAGTAAGGGAACAGTTGATGGGGTAGGAGGAAAGGAGCTCCCCATTGAGCAGAGGCAGAAAACATGGCAGGCCCCTCCCTGGTGACTAGACATTTGCTTTTTCTCTGGCCAGCAGTGGGAGGAATTACAATTCCTCTCAGCCAGCATCGATTTATAACCAGTCTTTCTGCTTTTTGCTTCAGTGAAAGTGGTTCCCAGGTCGTAAACCTCTGACTTGGGCCGAGTTTTCCGATAAAGGCCCATTTTCAAGCATCTGCCCAGCTCTTGGCATGGCTCTAAGAGCCGACTTTTCATCTCTGATCATTCCTTTCTCTTCTGTACTTGCTTGTTACGGTGAGTGGCAGACATGTAGAGAAAAAGGGACCATCAAATATGGGTTTACCCAACAGTTAAAAGTAAATCTCTGGTCTGCCTGTGAAGTTGGGGGACAAACACTGACCACATGTGTGAGACGGGCCTTTGCTCCCCAAGATCTTGCCCATGCTTCTTAACCCTTACTGGGACTGCCGTTAAACACCTGAAAGCCCTCCATCAGTTGGACTAAATGTCAGCTCATAAATATCAAACTGGGCTGGACTCTTTCTGTGACTCTAGGTATGAATGCTTCTATGACTCACCAGATATGGCTGCTGCAATTTAGGAAAAGGCCTCTCTTTTCCAGAACCGGAAAAGTCATAACTCATGTCCAAAGGCCTCTTGTGGCCAGATAAACTGGGATCCAAGCCGCAAAGCCCCTCCATGGTTGCCCCCCACTGTCCAATCAGGAACTGAATGAGTATACTCACAAGTATCAAGCTGATTATACAATGGAGGCTCTTAATGTTGTTCTGTTTTGTGACAAAGGAAACCAAGAACTTCTTGTATCAGTAGGTTTAGTGTGGATACAATTGATAAGTAGGAAATGGGGGAGCTTTGGCATTAAAATGTGAGCATGGGACTCTTAAAGTTTATTCAAATAAATATGACCTTATTCAAATAAAGGTTTTAAGTCCCATTCTAGAACTGATTTAATCCCACTCTTTGGTGGTGGGGAAGTCACAAAAGTCAGGTAATCTACACCAGGGCAGTGGTTTTGAAGAACTCCTGCAGCATCTTGGTTATATATAAGAAGACCACAAGGATAAAGACTTTATGTCCCACAGCCAGTGTGAGCTGAGTTAGGGAAGTGGAAGGGGGCCTGGTCTGCAAAGATGTCAGGGTCAGCACTTCTGCTCTGACTATGGCAAACATGGGGGAGTTCTGGGCTCTCTCCCAGTTTTGCCACTCCTAACTTGCTTTATTATTTTATACTCATCGTATGAGTCTTCTGGACCTCATAGTTGTTCATCATATGCCTTTATAATGAGGGTATCATACCAGAGAAACTGCAAAGGAACTTTGTAAATTTGAGGGTTTATTCTCCGTGGTCCTTAGGCTGACATTTGGTAAAAGGATGGCCATAGACATTCCTCTTTTCTCTTCTTTTCTTTTTTTCCCACCAGAGACACTTCTACTGGCTGTAGGTGCAGGGGAGGTAGTCTAGGAAACAATGGATCTTCTCAGCCTTCTGAAATCCTTCTGTTTAGTCTTCAGAAATACTGGGGCATGTTTTTCTGAGCCTGCTTCCTCTCAGAAAGGGATACCAAAGGACCCTAGATGCCCTGGTGGAGAACCATACCACTGGGTGTATGTTAGGGACCCTTTTCTTGTGGGCACTTCCTCAGGCTGGTCTGCATACCTTGCTTGACCAACATGAGCCTCCTCTTTCCTTATGTCCCATCAACACCAACCTTCTTTCTTCTCCTCAGGAAAAGCTCCTTCTTGTATTAAAATCTTCAGCCCATGGGGTTACATCTACCAGGAATGCTCCTATTCACTCCTTTTCACCTGGGAAAGTCCTACTTACCTTTAAGCCTTGCCTTGAAGGCCACTTCCTTAGAAATACTTTCCACAGCACTCCATCCTGGCCACAGTCCTAGGTTAGGGACTCTATGACAGACTATTTCCTTTGTGGTGCTTATTGCAAACATAATGGTATGTTTTTTTTGTGTGTGTGTATGTATGTGTATGTATGATAACTTATTTATTTAAAGTCTTTATCCCTGACTATTCCATGATAGAAGGGCTGAATCTACTTTATTCAGGAAGGTTCTCCAGCACGTAGCAAACTGTCTGCCACAGAGAAGGTACTTCATCGATATTAATTATATGGATTTTTTTCTTTCCCATCAAACTTCTAAACCAGCCACTATCTGATGTATATATGATGTAAGCCACAAATATGAGCCACATGTGCAATTTAAAATTCTTTAGTATTCATACTAAATAAGGTAAAAAAGAATAGGTGGAAGGTCCTCTTTCTGGGTGAAATGAAATAAGCACATCCCACCCTTTCTGTCCAAGTGATTACAACTAGAAATCTGGACAGACTGCATGGGCCAGCTTTCTAAGGACCCTGAGAAGAAAACAGCAGTGGGAAGATTGGAAAAGAGCCCAAATTTGAAGTACCACTGATCTGGCAGTGAGCTTACTGTTTTTCCTCCAGTATCTCCTAACCCATGGCACGTCCCAAACCCTGGAAGCTGACTTCAGGGCACAACCATAAGAGGAGCCCTATAGCTCTGGCTCAAGGAGTTGGGACATGAACTCCTAATGCACAGAGTGGGGAAAATCCCTTATTTTATTTATTTATTTATGCTTTTCTCTATTCTCTCCTGACCCAGACCCAAGCAATCCTCTTGTGGCCAGGAAGTAGCTGCTAATAGGAAGCTGAAGGAGCCAAAAATTTGAAGAGGTATAATTTGTAATTATCATGGGTATTTCTTTCTTATTTTGTTATGAAT
Source organism: Mirounga leonina (assembly GCF_011800145.1). NCBI lineage: Eukaryota > Metazoa > Chordata > Mammalia > Carnivora > Phocidae > Mirounga > Mirounga leonina. Next base: position 10,582,463 of record NW_023270498.1, read on the forward strand.
GTGTGTGTGGATCAAGAGAATATCTTTTTTTCTTCTCTCTCCTATCCTTTTATTATATAACATAAGATGTATTGACTTTACCTCAGGGTATTTAAGTATTGTTAACTTTACATTGTAAGATTTAAGTTTTAGGATGTCAAGAAGAGTGACCATCACCCAAGTACTTTGTATCCCATTCTGGAGAAAGGGCTAGTGTGTTCTCAGTTTTACACAGGAGAGTTGTACCGTTAGGTAGGAGTATGATTTTGTTATTTTACTTGGTTATTAAGTGTGGTTTAAAAAAATGTATATGGGTGTCAAGTTGACAAGGGATGGACTTGTGATGGTTAATTTTATTAACAAGGCCACATTACCCAGGCATTTGGTCAAATGCCAGTCTAGATGTCACCGTAATGGTAATTTTTAGATGAGATTAACATTTAAATCATTTGACTTTGAGTAAAGCAGATTATCCTCCATACTGTGGGTGAGTCTCACCCAATCAGTTGAAGGACTTAAAAGAAAATAGACTGAGGTCTCTCAGGAAGAGGGATTTCACCTTTTAGAGAGAATATTGCCTTCAGATTTGAGCTGTAACATTAACTTCCCCGGCTTTCTAAGCTGCCGGCCTGCCTTGCAGATTTTAGACTTGCCAATCCCCGCAGTCATGTGAGCCACTTCCTGAAAATAAAGCTCTCTTTCTCTGTTTTGATGTACATGTGTGTGTACTTGTGTGTGTGTCTGTGTATGTCTCTCTTTATCCCTCTCTCTGTTTCTCTGGAGGACCATGACTAATACCAGATAAAAACCTATCTCTCCATTCAGTGGAGCAACAATTCCAGTAGTGAGAGGCAAATTCCCATTGCTTTTCTCCTTTCTGTCCTCCCATTGCCTGGCCATTTTTTGGTAGAACCATGGAAGTGTAGAGAACACAGTGATAACTAGAACACCAAGTTTCTAGCTGGAGTGAAAACAAGAGCCTCTTGGAAACTGAATGTACCAAAGAGACCATGATCAAGGAGGAGCTCAGGAAAGCTGCCCATAAAGTTTATGAACCCCTGATCTGCACATATGTGAATCTGATTCTAATTATAATACCAAATACTTTGAGAACTAAGCTGACAGACCACTGCCCATGCCGCAGATTGGCCACTGGGTACCATACACTGTGACAGATCTAAACAAGTGTACAAAGGCTTCAAAAACTAAACTGACATTGAAACCACAGCAACAAAAGGTGGGTTGGAACTTGTAGCCTAAACTTAACCCTTTCAATTACCGTCTATAACTAAAAAAACATTTCCCATGAAATTGAAGGAAGATCAAGAGTCTCATAACTTAATATCAAAATGTCCAGGATATAAAATTACTCAGCACATAACGAATGATGAAGATTAAAACTCACATGGAAAATGACAATTGACAGAAGCAAACACTGAGATTACACAGATATTGGAAAATACTTTAAACAGTTATTATAAAAATGCTCAAATTAGCATTTGCAAACACTGTTGGAAAAATGTTAAAATTGAAATTCTCAACAAAGAAATAGAAGATATAAAGGAGGACTACATGAAAATTTTAGAACTGAAAAATGTAAGTAAGAAACTCAATGATTGGGATGCCTGTGTGGCTCAGTCGTTAAGTGTCTGCCTTCGGCTCAGGTCATGATCCCAGGTTCCTAAGATTGAGCCCCGCATCGGGCTCCCTGCTCAGGGGGAAGCCTGCTTCTGCCTCTCCCGCTCCTCCTGCCTGTGTTCCCTCTCTTGCTGTGTCTCTCTCTGTCAAATAAATAAATAAAATCTTAAAAAAAAAAAAGAAAAGAAACTCAATGATGGGTTCAAAAACAGTAAGGAAAAGACGAAAGGATCCATAAACATGAAGAGAGGCCAACAGAAATGATCGAATCTGAGCAACAAAGTGCAAAAAAACACTGAAGACAACTGAAGAGAACTTCAGGAGACAATAATGAAAGGTCTAACATACTTCTCTAAATTTCAGGGCAAGAGGAGAAAGAATGTGATGCTGAAAGGATGCATAAGAAATAATAGCTGAAAACTCCAAGTTTGGTGAAAAACCCAAACCTACAATTTTTTTAAATTAAAAGAAATATTTTCAGTTATATTGAAATATGATTGATAAATAAATATTGTATCTATTTGGGTTGTACAATGAGATTTTTTTTGAGGGCGTACAATGTGATGATTTAATATACATACACATTGTGAGATTAACACCACAATCAAGTTAACACCACAATCAAGTTGATTAACACATCTATCACTTCATATGGTTACAATTTTTTGAGTGTGGTGAGAACACTTTAGCATATTTCATGTATACATTGCATTATTATTAACTATAATCACCATCCTGTACATTAGATCCCCAGAATATATTCATATATATTTGGTGAACATCCCCATTTCTCCTACCCCCTGTCCCTGGGCAATCACCCTTCTACTCAGTTATCTGTGAGTTCAACTTTTTTAGATTCCACATGTAAGTGAGATTAGACGGTGTTTGTCTTCCTGTGTTTGACTTATTTCATTTAGCATAATGTCCTCCAGGTTCACCTATGTTGTCCCAATGTCAGGATTTCCTTCTCTCTGTGTCTGAATAATATTCCATTGTATGTATATACCTCATTTTCTTTATCTATTCATCTGTTAATGGGCACATAGTTTGTTTCCATATCTTGACTATTATGAATAATGCTGCAATGAACATAAGAGTACACGTAGCTCTGAGATCCTGATTTTATTTCCTAAGGGTACATATCGAGAAGTGGGATTGTTGTATCTTATGGTAGTTCTATTTTTAAGTTTTTTGAGGAAGCTCCATATTGCTTTCTTTTTTGTTTTTTTCACATTTAAAAAAAATTTATTGTTATGTTAATCACTATACATTACATCATTAGTTTTCGATGTAGTGTTCTATGATTCATTGTTTGCGTATAACACCCAGTGCTCCATTCAGTACGTGCCCTCTTTAATACCCATCACCAGGCTAACCCATCCCCCCACCCCCCTCCCCTCTAGAACCCTCAGTTTGTTTCTCAGAGTCCATAGTCTCTCATGGTTCGTTTCCCCCTCCGATTCCCCCCTTCATTTTTCCCTTCCTACTATTGCTTTCTATAAAGACTGTATCAGTTTACATTCTTACGAACAGTGTACAAGCGTTCCCCTTTCTCCACATCCTTGCTTACACTTGTTATCTCTTGGCTTTTTGATATTAGCTATCTTAACGGGTGTAAGATGATATCTCATTGTGGTTTTGATTTACATTTTCTTGATGCTTAGTGATGTTGAACATCTTTTATAGACCTGTTGGCCACTTGTATGTCTTCTTTGGAAAAAGGTTTGTTCAGAGGTCCTTTGCCCATTTTTTTTTAATCCAGTTACTTTTTGAGTCATATGAGTTCCTTATATATTTTGGATATTAACTCCTTCTCTGATATACAGTTTGCAAATATTTTCCCCTATTCCATAGGTTTCCTTCTCATTTTGCTGATTATTTCTTTTGCTATAAAGAAGCTTCTTCCTTTGATGTAGTTCCACCAGTTTATTTTTGTTTTTATTGCCTGTGCTTTTGGTGTCATATCCAAAAAGTCATTGCCAAGATCAATGTCAAAGAACTTTTTCCTTACGTTTTCTTCTAAGAGTTTTATGCTTTCAGTTTTTGTGTTTAAGCCTTTAATCAATTTCAAGTTAATTTTTGTGTATGGTGTAAGGTAAGTGTCTAAGTTCATTCTTTTGCATGTGGATATGGAGCTTTCCCAACATCATTTATTGAAGAGACTATCTTGTCTTTGTTGTGTATTCCTGGCACCCTTATCAAAGATTAGTTAACTGCATATGTGTGGATTTATGTCTAGGCTCTCTATTCTGCTCCATTGGTCTGTGTCTATTTTTCACTGGTGTCATACTGTTTTGATTTCTAAAGCTTCATAATATAGTTTGAAATCAGGACATGTGATGCCTCTAGCTTCATTCTTCTTTCTCAGGATTGCTTTGGTTCTTCATAGTCTTTTATGGTTCCAATTAAATTTGAGGATTGTTCTATTTTTGTGAAAAATGCCATTGGAATTTTGACAAGGATTGCATTGACTCTATAGATAGTTTTGGGTAGCATAGATGTTTTAACAATATTAATGTCAACCAACCAGGAACATATCTTTCCATTCATTTGTGTCTTGCCCAATTTATTTAATCAATGTTTTATAGTTTTCAAGGTACAGATCTTCTGCCTCCTTGGTTAAACTTATTCATAAGTATTAAAATTTTTTTGATGATCGGGTGCTTGCATGGCTTAGTCAGTTAAGTGTCTGCCTTCAGCTCATGTCATGATCCCAGGGTCCTGGGATCGAGCCCCATAGCTGGCTCCCTGCTCAGCAGGGAGTCTGCTTCTCCCTCTCCCTCCCTCACCCCCCACTCATGCTCTCTCTCTTTCTCTCAAATAAATAAATACAATCTTAAAAAAATAAACTTTTTTTGATGTTTTTGTATATGGGATTGTTTCTTAAGTTCTGTTTCAGATAGTTTGTTGTTAGTGTATAGCTATGCCACTGATTTTTGTATATTGATTTTGTATCCTGAAACTTTACTGAGTTTTTTTTTAATAGTTCTAAAGTTTTTTGGTGGAGTCCTTAGGGTTTTCTATATATAAGATCATGTCATCTGCAACATAGACAGTTTTAATTCTTCTTTTCTGATTTGGATACCTTTTACTTCTTTTTCTTCTCTGATTGCTCTGGCTAGGACTTCCAATACTATGTTGAATAGAGATGGTGAGAGTGGAAAACCTTGTCTTGTACCTGATCTTAGAGGAAAAGTTTGCAACTTTTTCACCATTGGGTAGAATGTTAGCTGTGGGCTTATCATATAGGGACACTATTATGTTGCAGTACATCTCTTCTATGTTTTATTTGTTGAGAGTTTTTATAATGAAAGATGTTGAATTTTGTAAAATGCTTTTTCATATGGTTATATCACAGGGTTTTTAGTCTTCATTTTGTTAATGTGGTGAATCACATTTATTGATTTGAATCATCCTTGCATCCCAGGCATAAATCTTAACTGATCGTGGTCTATGATCCTTTTAATATGCTGATGAATTTGGTTTGCTAGTATTTTTTGGAGTATTTTTTGCATGTATGTTCATCAGGGACATTGACCTATAATTTTATTTTCTTGTAGTGTTTTTATCTAACTTTGTTATGAGGGTAATTCATGCCTTGTAAAATGAGTTTGAGAATATTCCCTCCTCTTCATTTTTTTTGAAGAGTTTGAGAAAGATTGGCATTAATTCTTCTTTAAATCTTTGATAAAATTCACCTGTAAAGCCATCTGCTTCTGGAATTTTCTTTGTTGAGAAGTTTTTTATTATTGTTTTGATATCCTTATTTATTATTTGTCTGTTCAGATTTTTTATTTCTTTTTGATTCATTCTTGTTGGGTTTTATGTTTCTAGGTATTTAGTCATTTCTTCTAGGTTATCCAATTTTTAGAATATAATTATTGATGGTAGTCTCTTATAATCTTTTGTGTTTATGTGGTATCAGTTGTAACGTTTCCTTTCTCATTAGTGATTTCATTTATTTGAGGCCTGTCTCTTTTTTTCTTGGTTAGTTTAGCAAATGTCTGTCAATTTTGTTTATCTTTTCAAAGAAACTCAGTTTCATCGATCTTTTCTTTTGTCTGTGTGTCTAGTCTTGACTTCATTATTTCTGCTTTGATATTTCTTATTATTTATTTTTTTCTGGTAACTTTAGGCCTAGTTTGTTCTTTTTTTTTTTTAGTTCTTTGAGATGTAAAGTTAGGTTGTTTATTTCAGATTTTTCCTTCTTCTTAAGGTAAGCATTTATTAATGTAAGCCCTCCTTTTTAAAAAAATTTTTTAATTGTTATGTTAATCACCATACATTACATCATTAGTTTTTGATGTAGTGTTCCATGATTCATTGTTTGTGCATAACACCCAGTGCTCCATGCAGAACGTGCCTTCTTTAATACCCATCACCAGGCTAACCCATCCTCCCACCCCACCCCCCAGAACCCTCAGTTTGTTTTTCAGAGTCTGTCGTCTCTCATGGTTCGTCTCCCCCTCCGATTTACCCCCCTTCATTCTTCCCCTCCTGCTATCTTCTTCTTTTTTTTTCTTAACATATATTGCATTATTTGTTTCAGAGGTACAGATCTGTGACTCAACAGTCTCGCACAATTCACAGCACTCACCATAGCACATACCCTCCCCAGTGTCTATCACCCAGCCATCCCATCCCTCCCACCCCAACCCCCACTCCAGCAACCCTCAGTTTGTTTCCTGAGATTAAGAATTCCTCATGTCAGTGAGGTCATATGGTACATGTCTTTCTCTGACTTATTTCGCTCAGCATAACATCCTCCAGTTCCATCCACGTTGTTACAAATGGCAAGATCTCATTCCTTTTGATGGCTGCATAATATTCCAATGTATATATATACCACATCTTCTTTATCCATTCATCTGTCGATGGACATCTTGGCTCTTTCCACAGCTTGGTTATTGTGGACATTGCTGCTATAAACATCGGGGTGCACGTACCCCTTCAGATCCCTACATTTGTATCTTTGGGGTAAATACCCAGTAGTGCAATTGCTGGATCATATGGTAGCTCTATTTTCAACTTTTTGAGGAACCTCCATACAGTTTTCCAGAGTGGCTGCACCAGCTTGCATTCCCACCAACAGTGTAGGAGGGTTCCCCTTTCTCCGCATCCCCGCCAACATCTGTCGTTTCCTGACTTGTTAATTTTAGCCATTCTGACTGGTATGAGGTGTATCTCATTGAGGTTTTGATTTGGATTTCCCTGATGCTGAGCGATGTTGAGCACTTTTTCATGTGTCTGTTGTGTAAGCCCTCCTTCTTAAGACTGCTTTTGCTGCATTCCATAAGATTTGGTATGTTGTGTTTTCATTTTCATTTGTCTCAAGATAGTTTTGTATCTTTTGATTGTTGTTAGGAGTGTGTTGTATAATTTCTACATATTTATTAATTTTCCAATTTACTCCTGTTTTTGATTTCTACTTTCATATCATTGTGGTTAGAGAAGATATTTGTATGAAGGTTGATATTTTGGTCTGAAATTTGCCAAGACTTATTTTGTGGCCCAACATATGATCTGTTTTGGAAAATGTTCCATGTGTACTCAAGAAGAATGTGTATTCAAGAAGAATGTGTATTCTGTTGCTGTTGGATGTTATGATCTGTAAATGTCTTTTAGGTCCATTTGGTCCACAGTATTATTCAAGTCAGCCATTTCCTTATTGATTTTTTGTCTGGATGATCTATCCAATGATGAAAGTGGGGTCTTGAAGTCCCTACTATTATTGTATTGCTATCTAGGTTTCCCTTCAGTTCTGTTAATATTTGCTTTGTATATTTAGGTGCTCCAATGTTGGGCACATATATATTTACATTTGTTTTATCCTTTTAGTGAATTGACCCCTTTATCATTATATAGTAACCTTTGTCTCTTGTGACCAGTTTTGACTAACAGTCAATTTTTTTCTGATATAAAAATAGCCATCCCTGTTCTTTTTGGATTACCATCAACATGGAGTATCTTTTTCTATCTCTTTACTTTCATCCTTGTGTGTCCTTAAAGTTAAAATGAGTTTCTTATAGGCAGCATATTGTTGAATTCTCTCTTCCCTTTCTATTTTTTTTTAAAAGATTTTTATTTCTTTATTTGACAGAGAGAGACACAGCGAGAGAGGGGGCACAAGCAGGGGGAGTGGGAGAGGGAGAAGCAGACTTCCCGCCAAGCAGGAGCCCGATGCAGGGCTCAATCCCAGGACCCTGGGATCATGACCTGAGCCGAAGGCAGACGCTTAACGACTGAGCCACCCAGGCACCCCGCCTTTCTATTTTCAATCTATTCAGCCATTCTGTTCTTGATTGGAGAATTTAATACATTTACATTTAAAGTAATTATTTCATAGATAAGGACTTACTATTGTCATATTGTTAATTGTCCAGTCTCAACTCACTTATACAGCATTGTCCTAAAAGTGTTAGAGTAATAAGGCAAAAAAGAAGAAAAGAAAGAAAGAAAAGACATACAGATGGGGGAAAAAAATCTGTCCCTATTCACAGATAACATGATTGTCTTTACAGACAATCCTAAGGAATAGAATAAAAAGCTTCTAGAACAAAAGTGAGTTTAGCAAGGTTGTAGGATATAAGCACAACACACGAAAAAGTGTACTGTATTATATAGAAATATATTTTCTACATATTAGCAAGATACATGCAAATAAGAAATTTAAAAATTATATGTATATAAAATGGGTTCAGACATAAAATATTTAGAGAAATTTAATGAAGCACATATGGATTCTGTAATCTGAAAATTATAAAATGCTAATGAAAGAAATCAAATAAGAACAAAACAATTGGAGAGAACACATCATGTTTATGAATTGGAAGACTCCACATAGTAAAGATGTCAATTCTCTCCAAATTGATTCAATATATGCCCAATTAAAATCCCAGCAGGATTTTGTTTTGCAGATTTAGACAAACTATTCTAAAATTTGTGTAAAAGCAAAGGAACTTAGAACAGCTAAAACAATTTTGAAAAAGAAGATAAAGTTTGAGAAATTACAGGATTTTAAGGTTTTACTGTAAAGCTACAGGAATCAAGATAATGTGCTATTGGCAGAGAGATTGCTTCATAATGAATCATCACAGCAGCCCTGGGGTGGCCATGATTAATAAGCCTGCTGGTTTGCCAGTTGGCATCTTCCTTTTGTTTGAGGTGGTCCTCGTGAATGAATATTTTGCCATAAAATCATTTCCTTAGGGGGGTGGTGCATTTTGTCTTTCACAGGACCCAAATCTAAGTTAAGTCTAGAAACTCAAAGTGGAGAAAAATAACCAGTGGGTCAGCTCTGGAATAACAAGTTGGCTCTGGGGTCTTTAGATTCTGGAGCTGGTGAGGTGAGTATTCTAAATCCCAGCACATGGCAATCTGAACCATTTGACGTATATCCAGCAGCAGGATTTTCTTAGGAAGTAGAGTAAGGCTGAGCATTGTGCAGTGATTCTCAAACTTGAGCATGCATTGGAGTCACCTAAAACACTGTGAGTTTTTGATTCAGTAGGTTGGGGTGGAGGACAAGAATTTGCCTTTCTAACAAGTGCCCAAGTGACGCTGATGTTGCTGGTCCAGAGACCACACTTGGAGAACCACTGGAGTAGTGCATACTAGTAAATCCATATGTGAAAATGCACAGAATACAAAGATAAAGCAAACGAAGCTAATTATCAGTAAAATGAGAATGCCCGTAACATTCACTTCATAGGGTTATTATAAGACCCACAGGCATAGATAATGCACATGTACATATCTATATAAATTATCAAGTGCTTACAAATATAAAGTGTTTTATATTACCTTCAAAATATAGGATTCTTTTGCATACCCCTGTACCACAGTCCTTCATTTTAAAGAATGTAGTAATATTTGTCCATGTAAATCATTCAATTTAGGAAGTACCAGCTAGGTGAGGAGTAGTTGGTATTTAGGATTAATAAAAGGTATATTTCGGGGCAGAATAGATGACATCCTTGATCTTCTCTCAGTTTCCAGGCTACAGCAGCATCATGAAACATCTGTGACTGATGTTCAAAGAGTCCCAAATTTATTATTCAACTGTTCAATATTGACTGTGTTGAGTTTCACATTCATGCAGAATGGCAGTCCTGTATGGTGCATTCTTGCATTTACTTCTATTTCACAGCTGCTATTCTGAAGATGTGACTGCTCCTATACTCTGCTTCGTTACTCAGCATCTCTTTGAAGCTCCCACTGCTGGTTTCAGTATTTTTTGGGTAAAGGCCCAGCAAGTGGCTTTTAACTGTTGCCTTGTCAGAGGGAGACTTTACTGGGCCTCTTACCTGCAACTACTTGGGAATCTGGCTCATCTTCGCTTCTCCCCAACTCCCACCCTCCCATTTCTTTCTTAGAAAATAGAAATCACCCTGATTATTTAACAACCCCAAAGATAGCCTCATGCTCTTATTTTTGAGGCCTCTGTCTACATGTGAAAGTTACTTCCCCAAATTCCTAATTAGCTAGGCTCCAACCATTCTGTTCCTTTTAGTCTTAGCTTCTTTTCATATAGAAGACTTAGTACATATAACAGAGTAATGAGAACTTCTCCCTCCTTAGAACTACCTGGGACAGACTGATCCTTGGGATGTTTGCCCTCAGTCTCAACTCTAGGCTTCAGACAAGAGGAAGGAAGAAGGTTTGACCCAATGTCCCTGACCAGGAAACCCAGCACTCGCTGGTCAATGTGGATATCCAGCTCCAGTAGCTCCGGCATGGAGAAAAGTGGGATAATCACACTTGGGTTGTCAGCACCTCTTCCTTCCCTTATCCCCACCATCAAGCACACGACATCATCAGATGAGAACAGAGTTATTTGCTCTCTCAAATGTTTCATGAGGCCCCATGAGCACACTTTTCCTCTGTTAAGAACCATATTGTTGATAGGGCTTTTTCATCAGTGACATGGGCAGATTATAGATTGATTCATAAATATCCTGAAGGCAACCCTTGTTTAATTTCACATCCATTACATTTACTAAAATGTATGGTCTTACACAAGTATTAACCTCTTGAGGCCTAATTTCTCAAACACAGAAATTAAGGGGCTGGGCTAGATATTTTTAAAAATTTTTCTTTGGTTCTTCAAAAATTTCCTATGAGAAAAGTAATGCATGAATTTGAGCTTCATATCGCTGATTCTGCACCCAATTTAGTTTAGTTTAGTTTAGTTTTGTTTTAATGACTATATAGTTTACAATGAGATATTTATCAGATTGAATCATATGAAATTGGGTTTTGTAGGTGAAAAATGGTTGAATTTGCTATGGTTCAACCTAATATATTCTAGTAAAGATAATAAAAAGCCACATTTAAGTGATTAATTTAAGTGGACTTAAGAAACTGAGAGAAGATCAAGGATGTCATCTATTCTGCCCCGAAATATACCTTTTATTAATCCTAAATACCAACTACTCCTCACCTAGCTGGTACTTCCTAAATTGAATAATTTAAGTGGACTTAAATTTTTTTACTAAATATTAAAGAATCAGATTTTAAATTGGACATGATCCATTAAGATCTAAGAAATTTTTTACCCTTGAATTTAATGTCAAAGAAATCTCTTTGTCAAAGGAAAGTGGTATACTTCTTCTTCTTCCTTTCCATGCCTTCCCTTCCATCCTTCTTCACTTCTGGGAAACCAGCTCGCAGCTCCTCTAGCTTGAGCTGATGGCCTGAAAGATCTCCTAAGCCTGGGGATCCTCAGACAGTACCTGGCTTACAGGTGCATGGAACTTTATAAGACTTTTCTTTTGCATGAAAGTTCAACCAATGGAAATATTCATACTTTTCTTTTTTCAGAAGTTATACCACTTTAGTACAAAAAATCAGGAATTGACCAAAAGTTGTAATAGCACTGGGCTCAGGTTTCTCTTTTGCTAGCCATCTGTTTCTCCCTCTCCTCATGTCTTCACCAGGATGTGCATGCCCTGGTGAGCTGAGGTGTATGCATGGCAGCCTCCCTCTAGCCAACTCAGGTTCACTTTGGCTCCTTTGGCTTCCTTCCCCTCTGCCAGAAGCTATTGTATAGGGTGTGGTGATGAATGCCTGACACAACTACCAGAGGATATAGGTGTCAAAGCCAAGGGGGGCCCACAGTTTTGGACACTGGAAATGATACAATCTGTGTTTTTCAGGGATTCCTCTTGGAATCATTCTTCAGCTACAGGATTTTAAGGAATGCCTCAGACTGACTTATTAGTATCTCAACTTTATTGGCATTTTAAGAGGAACAGTGTGACATCCTTGGAATATTTCAACCAGAAATCTCAACTCTTATGTTGCTCAAGTCTGTTCCAACTGGTAAAAAAAAATGGAATTTTGAGAGTAATCCCCTATTACTGGTTTCTTTTTGGTTCTTGCCACATCTTGTGTACTCTAGTTTCTGGACCAGTGCTTGTTGAAAGGGTTGATTTTAACCAAGAATTTCCCTAGCAACTAAAAAGAGTTAGTTATTTTGGGAATAAAACCAGCTGAAATTATACACAGCAAAACAGGTGCCCACACAGAGCCAGGGCACTCACTCAGAAGAAAGGCATGAAAAGATGGGCTGTCACCTGAAAGGCAATGCTCAGGGCCTTAGAGCCTGAACAACCACTCTGCCTCATTAGCTGGCTGCACCCTCAGATGTCCAGCCCCAAGCAGCCTATAGCTCCCTCTTCAGTTAATCTTCTCCAGGGACCCGTGTTTCTTCTTATTCCACATCCTACAGCCCTGTACGGATTCCCCTTTCCAAGTGGGAAAAAGCACTGATGTGCCTCCTAGAAATGAACACTCCTGTGGATGTTTCATCTTCTCACTACTTGTCTATTTGTTGTTGTTGTTGTTTTCCACTTTTGCCAGCTTGGGTTGTCCCTATTCTTACTCTAGATTCCATATGTTCTATCCTACTCTATCTCCTGTAGAGAATGTTTTAACTCACTGTGGTCCCATCCCCAAGTCTCCACTTATATTCTGTACCTCCTGCCCTTCCCCTAATGTGGAGAATGGATGACCCCAGTCTGGCCACATTTTTTCATGTTAACGTCCAAAGGTCAACCATTCCACTTGTCCATCAAGAATCTGGAGCAAATGAACCTCTCAGTTTAGAGATGAATACCCACTTTAGGAACAATTCAGGAAATGGACCTCAGAGTGCTCCTGCCAAAAATATTGCAGAAACTGCTATTATTTAGTAGAAATCATTTAAGATTTATACCCTCCCTCTGTTTTTGCAGGTTCTCTACCTATTGGTGAGTTAATTTACCAAAAACCAGTGGACCTGCTTAGCTCTCTCAAGAAGGCTTTCTCAGAGAAACATTGTTATATTTGCATTCAACTGAAGAACTCTGTGAGATCAATATTTGAAGAATGTGCCTGGGAATCCTGCAAAAGTGAAGCTAAAGATAGTGCTCATTTTTCCTCCACATCTGTTACAAACCAAGCGTGTTGGACAACTTTCTGGTGCACACACATTTTCAGTATGAGGAGTGCTGTTGACTCTAGTTTGGCTCCTTCCTCTTATTTTTACCCATTTATTCTTCACCTACTTCTCACCTAATTACTTTGCTGTAGTATTTTTTTTAAAGATTTACTTATTTATTTGAGAGAGAGAGAAGGGGCAGGGAGAGGGAGAGAGAATCCCAAGCAGGCTCCACACCCAGTGGAGGCTGATGTGGGGCTCAATCTCACAACCCTGAGATCATGACCTGAGCTGAAATCAAGAGTTGGATGCTCAACCAACTGAGCCACTCAGGCACCCCTACCTTGCTGTGCTTTAAATATTATTGTAAGTCATCTTAAATTCCTTCTGAAAAATAGTAGGTTACTAGTAAGTACACTGTAGGCTGAGAACATCAAGAGACAGAAAAGTAATCCCCCAAATGTCAAAAAATGCTCACATAGCACCGATCAGAGCTGATGCCTCCCTGACTCAGCACCGTTCTTGATGCTCTGAGCTTTCTTGCTTAATACTCAGCTGTGTGTGTGTCCTATTTTGTCCACAGTTTCCATATGGTGCCCATACCTCCCCAAACTCCTTGCTTGTTTTGACCTCTGTGGTTAATTGCATCTTCAATTCAGGTGTTCTCCAAATTCCTCCTCAACCTGACTTCCAAGCTTCAGTCTATTTGAACCATCTAGACGACCCTTCTGGGGAAGGGCCTTTCCCCAATGCAGTACTTTTCAGATTTCAGTCCACTACATTCTTCTGTACACCTGCACCATTATTTTGCTTTGAATCTTCCTTTCAGTGTCCTCATTTTTCTTGTTGGACCTCAAAAGCATGGATCTGAGTTCATCATAATATTTGGTTGCTGATAGGCTCTCATCATTACCCCACTCAAGGCTTACTTTCCCTCTTTTTGTTTTTACTTAATTACTTTGAATAATGTAACAAGTGTCTGTACCCCAACACCCTCAGTGAAAGCCAGGACCTGGCAATCACCTAAATCCAGCCATGTGATCCCTTCCACAAACCATCTTCCTTCATCCTGCCACCTCAAAATCATCTTGAAGCTTATGTTTATCATTCTGTTGCTTCCTTTTCTATATAGTCTCATTTCATCAATATGTATATCTAAAAATGTGCATTTTTACTTCAGGTGTTTTTAACCTTAAGAAGAGAATCTGTGTGTTATATTTTGAGTCTTGCTTTTTTTTCACTTCACATTACACTTTATATTATTTAGATTGTTCTGCATGGCTGTAGTTCATTCATTTTGATGGTCATGGAATATTCCATTATGTGAATTCATTAGTTTTCTCATCCCCTCTCCTACCGAGGGTATGGGGGTGATCTCATGATTTTGCTATTGTCCAGAGGGCTCCTATGAACCTTTTGCTGCATATGGCTTGTTATTCAAGTGCAAAAATGTGTCTTGGGCATGGACATAGCTGTGGGACAGTGGCTCGTGGGGACAGGCAGATGTTCAATTGTTTTCTAAAGTGGTCACACCAATTTATTCTGCCTCCAGTCACATGCAGGCATCTCATGGACCCAAACCCTCCTCAACTCTTGCCATTGTTAGATTTCTGAGGTTAGACCACTAGGATCGGTAAAAGTCTCCCTGAAAAAAATAAATTTATTCTAAGGACAAATAGTTGAAAACTGGTCTCACTTGTTATAAATAGAAGGAAACCATGAAAAGAAATAGAAGAAAAACAAAGCCACATTTTAAATTGTCGCTTAGAAACTCTCACCTATAGAACGCATTTGGCCGCAGGTCACTGTTCCCTTTATTGAAAGGGAAAGCTAGCAGATTTGGAGAGTATTGGAGCCAATGACTTAGCAACCATCTGAGACAGTCTGATTGAAAGACCACTGAAAAGGAAGTGACTTTCTCACTCTGTGATTGACTGGATTTAATTTTGGATACTCTTCATTCTTAAAACCATCCACACTGTCACCCACACATTTGCCTTACATTGGATCTCTGCTGTACTTCCTCAAATCATCTCTGCTACTTACAGTCAATTCCTGGGTGACCCTCTGATGCTCTGATGCATATGCATCTATTTGAATAAATTCCTTTTACATTTCGCATCTGGAAAGAGTGCATTCCTCAGGCAGAACTAATTGGACAGCAAAATCCATTTGGCTCTTACACTTTGCCTCAATATTTAGAGGTTCCTGTTGTACTCTAAGTCTCCTGGCTGAATGTTCTCATCTGTCTGAACGGTTTCTGGTCTTCTGGCCTTACTTTAAATGTTTTGTGTCATGCGGGTTTTAACACTGTAAGCTACCTCAAATGTTTTGGAATTGTGTTTTGATAAATTATGCTTTAGGAAAATGAGCTTTCATTGACTGCGAATGGCAGAAGGAATAAATGAATGGAGGCAGTGGTCAGTACTACTTTGCATCATTATTAAACTATTGTATGGGGGTCCCTTGCATCTTTCCACCTAGATCACAAGTTTCTGGAAGACAGGAATTATGCCACATTTCATGTGTATGTTTGTTGGTCCTTAGCAAAACGTTGGATCGTAGGCACTGAGCGAACACTCACAAGGGAGTGTATTTACATGGGAACACCCTCTAAAGAAAGGGCAGGAAAATTGGAAGTGACAATGATCTCAGTAGGGTTTGCCAACTTTTGCTTAAGTCTCAAAACTGAAACTCAAGGCTTTATATAAGTTGAAGGAGAAAACCATGTCATCAGGGGAACCTGAGTTCTAGTTCAAGTCTGCCAATCATCAGCTGTGCGATCTTGTGTATGTTCCTTAATTTTCCTATTTTGAGTGGTGATCTGTTTACAGAGTAACATTACATTTTAATGAGATCCGTGATTTCTTCCTTCCAGATTTAATTAGGTTTAATAAAGGCAAGGCATGGGCCATAGAACGGATGCCTAAATGTTGCGAATTCCCTTCCCCCAACTTCTCCGAAGGTGTTGTTCCCCATGTGGAATTGAAACTCACTTAGAGCTCCTGCTCATACATAATAATTAGCATTAATTTTAGCTACAGCTAGATGATGTACAATGGATCCGTGTGTTGAGTCTTCATTGCCTTGATATATGACATTAGGCAAGTATTGTCTTATGTCAGCTATCCTTAAATGACATCGGAGTTATCTGTCATTCTCCTGAGATCATTCCTGTAAAACAGAATGAGAGAGCCTCTCTAAAATCATGTTGCCTTCCCATGCGGTAGACTACTATAATACGGTTTTTCTTCATAAAACCAGTCTGATGGTTTGATGAGTGATAATTCTGCTTCAGCTCTGAACATTAAATGTTCTCTCACCTCATACATAATCAAAAGGAAAGATATTCAGGGTTGTGTAGACACTAGATCTCTCCCAAAGGATTCTACTGACCCTGAAGAGCGTGTGCTAGACACGAGGGATAACATTTGTGTTCCGTGTGCTATAGGGCCTTGTGTACTCCAAGACACCCTGATGGGAAGGCTGGAGAATGTTATTCACAGGAGGCCAGCATCAGATTCTGGGCAAATCAACAGGGGTGCTTGTAAGATATGAATCACGTCCATTATCTGGCCCACACTTAAGATTCTGAGTCTGTCAATGAAGTTGGTCAAAATTGGCAAAAATGTTCGTTCTGGTCTCCATGAACACTGGAGAGCTATAAAATTGCTCTGAGTGGAAAATTCAACTCTAGCAGAAATTACAAGTCTGCAGCCAACACCACCAAGCAAACTGAAAACCAACCAGAATATTAAAAAAAACAAATGACCACAAACCATACAAAATGTTCAGGTCTGTGGTATAAAGAAAAATACTCCAAGGACTCCAAAGGTCTGATTTATTAAAGACCTGAGTTCTTGCAAATGCATAAAATTGCACAATTACTCATAGAAAATCAGTCCTCAATGCATTTTGCACCAGGTAGAAGATATATGAAGAAAAACCCCATTTATATAAGGAGCCCATGATCACTATGATTTATTAGGCAATTTCCCCACATGCAATTCTGTGTGAGCACCAGGCCCAGCATGGAACCCTAACCAGGAGAAGAAATCAAGATGTGGCCAGAGGGCCCGGAAAACGTCTGGATTAAAGGGCATGTTTGTGTGCAACTTGGCAGTAATGAGACCAAGTAGGGAGGCTGGAAATCTTAAAGAAAGAAAAATATATCCCTTGGGCTCCAGCAATGAAAGAAGGAAGGTTTTCCCTGAGGAGAGCCATTCACTCCCAGCTCACTCTCCTCAGGACAGGAAGGCCTGACCAGGGCAGAGCCCCCCACTTCACTTCCAAGAAGGCAGCGGTGGCCAGATCCACTGTGGACCGGCTCCCACGCCCCTTTTCCCTGAGGGCTGCCTCACTTGTGCTAGTCCAGAAGGTTCAATTTTGAACTGAGCTGCACAGAATTATTATGCCTTAGGGATGCAAAGGCAGGGAAGAGGATACTAGATGATAATCTCGAAGTCATGTTTGTTGCTGAGAACAAAGTGTATATTTTAGTCTAAAAATGCCTAAAACTGCTCTCTCTGTGATCCTGGCTGCTACATCTAAAACAGATTGGGACGCTGGAAGTCTTAGGGAAAGTTGATTTAAACAGATGACTGGGAATGAGACTGAATCTCTTCCATGCTTCCAAGTCATGAAATCCCCCAGTTAGTGTCATGGAATATTGCCCTGTGGCATATTTCTGTCTTCAGGCATTCACAGAATATTGAAATTACACAGCTGGAACTCAACATGAGGTTATATTAAAAAGTTCAGTTAGAAAATTCATATACATATATCAAATGATGTATATGTGGAATTTGTATATGTATCTGTGTGTATGTACATACATGTTTTTAATATATGTACATATTCCACAGAATTTCAGGATAACTTTGGTCTGGAAAACCCATTCCCTTTCTTTTAAGAAAGCTCAAGGCATATGCAGCCTTCATTCAGGCAGTTTGAGTGTCGGGGAATTCAGTCTAATGTGTGTGTGCACTTGACCTGCAGAAGCTGGTGGGCGCCTCTCTGTCTCTTCTGCACCTCCAGCACTCCCCTGAGTGTGGGTGCCCGAGGGTGGCTCTAGGGGCCACCTTTGGGGAATGAATGGCCTTAGCCTCAGGCTCTACTCTGTGTTTGATTTTTTAACTTGTGGCTCCAGGCCAGTGTCCAGGCTCCTTCTGGGACCAGGGATGAGGGAAAGGGAAAGAATACTCAACTGTTGCACTTGGGGTCACACCATCCTCTCTTTTCTCCAAGATACCTCATTCTGCAGAGGGTTTTTACCTGATTTCTTGGGTTCTCTTTTTCCCTGATTTGCTTACTCAGCTCTCTGATGCATTAAGGAAAACAAACCAAGCAAACAGTTAACTGAACAACGCATCAATTTTCAGAGCAACCATGTGAATTCAGAGAGATGGAGGTTCCAATCTGAGCTTCACAATTTGCCAACAATCAATCTGTCTGCACCTCTGTTTCCTTCTTTGCCAAATGAGGATAATAATTAACCAAACCAAAATATAAGCTTATAACCTAGGGTTTGATCCATGCAAAGTGCTTAATAAAAGGTTAAAATCATCATAGTTAATATTAGCAGCTGCTTGATGATGTCAATAAATCATTAGCAGTTCAAATTCAGACAGATTATTTTGTCATATATGTGTGCTTGTGTACAAATGCCTGATATAGCCTTGGGCGTCTTCAGAAGTATGTCTGGGATGTTGACATGGAAAATCCACTAACTGAGCCCTTCCCTGCTGAGTCTGTTATTATCCCATGTTCCTTACTTAGCCTCTTGCTTATACATAAAACGTATGCTTTGTTTCTTGTTCTTACACTTGCTCAATGTTTTTGCAGCTCTCTGTGTGCCGTAACTCTTTGCAGCATGATTTTTTAACTTGTTTTGTGAACAGACCAAAGGTCATGGTCATGTCCTCACACACTTGGTTAATATAGTGCTGTCTATAAATGTTGTAGATAATCTGGAATGCAGAGGGTTCATCACATTTAAAGAGCTTTTCTGTAAATTCTGTTGTTGTTGATGATGTTCATGCTTCTCCTTCTCCTTCACGTAAGCCTGTCTCCAGTGAACATTGTCTTCGGAAGCAAACCCTTAGCAAACTGTATGGTTTCAAGGGGGAAACTCACAAAAGGGAAATTTAGGTTAAAGATATTATTCATATATATTGTCCCAGTAGATGACCAAAAAATTAGGGGCAACAATGTATTTTGTTAACAATACTTTAAAATAGATCAGAGCATCAGAAGTTAAATAAATAATTAAGTAAATAAATAAACAAAATCTCTCAGAACATCTGTTTTGGTGTCAGAATGTGGTTGGAATGATGGCAGTACGTTGGCCGGGCTACCAGCGTACAAGGGTCGCTGGTTCAAGCAGGCTCTTCTGTGGGAGACTAAGTGATACAGGGGTGTTATCACCACCTCAAAGCAAAGATGTTTGCTTTTCAGTTGCCCGACAGGTGACAACTTACCAGTGATGACTATAAATGGACTATGTTAGGCGTTGTGTCTATCACCCTGCATTTTCAGAGCCTTATGAAGCTCAGTTGTCAGAAGGTAAATTTATAAAGTTGCACAGTTAAATGTGAAAAATATATCAAGGCTTGGAGTTGAAGCTTTTTGAGTGAGACTCTAAAATACAGATTGTCCTTGGCATTTGTAGGGAGGGGAAAGAGAACTTTATGTTAAAAAATTCCCAAGGGGTACCCCCCCCCATAAATTTACATCCCATTTTGTTTTACCAATGAAACTTTTAGTGACCAGGTGGCTAATTGCAGGATAGATAGAATATTACACTCATTCAATTTTTTTCAGTAAACTAAATGATGGAAAAGAAGTATAAGGGCAAGAAATGATGAGCTTACGGTCTAATATGAGTGGAATCATGCAAAGTTTTGTGTGTTTTTTCTTGTTTTGGGGCCCATCCTGATTCACTGCTAATATGTTTTTAAAAATCATGGAGGAACTTGTCCAAACCTCAGTTCATAGGAATGGAATTAATATTGCTGTAAAAACAAGAGTGGGGGGAATAACTCTGGAGCTATGGCCAATAGGAACCACTGAGCTAAGCTGCCATGTGGATGGTGTGACTCATTCCGGGAAAGAGCTCCCCTCTGCCGCTCTCCAATGGGGACTCTGCCACTTCCAGCAGCTATTAGCTCAGCTCTGGAAATGAAGCTTATTAAGACTCAAAGTTGCCTAAAAAAGGTGTATGTGATGCATCATCAATGGACTTGAAGACACTGACCAGGATTGTGAGAGAGAAGATGTTCTGATTTTTTTTTTCTTTTTATAGCCTTTCTTGTAAAGTGAAAAAAAAAAAAAGCTGGAAAAATAAAGTTTTGTGGAAAAATTTCAGAGTCCTGTTCAAATGAAAAACATTACAGGGATTTATTTATTTATTTATTTTTTTACCCCAACTGGTCTTGTTTTCAAAAAATATGACACATGCCATTTAAAAACTTCAAGATGGGAGAAGCAAAGTCATACGCTTCCAATTAAAGTAGGTTCTTTGAGTCTCCCTGAGAGTATTTAAGTATTCCATGGGAGCCTGAGGAATAAATGTAGTTTTAGGCTTTCTCAGAAGGGGTAGGCTGCTTTATCTCCCAAACCCCTGCCCATGGTCTGGCCTTGAGCAAATTTCCCAATTTGCTTAAAAGAGAAAGACTACTTACCACTTGGCTGAAACAAATTTCTCTTTCACATATTTTATCAGATTATGCGCAGTGATGAAACTTCACATCTCAATGGCAAAAGCCACCATGGTCTCTTTTCCAGTGACACGGTGCAACTATGTATCTGTGGGGATTCAGTGACCCAGCTGCCAAGAGTCATGCCAGGTGGAAAGAGAGCGCTGGGAGGTCTCATCTTAGCATTCAGGGCTTAGCTCAGAATAGACCCACATCAGATATGACCAGAACTAGTCACATGATGCCATCCAACTGCAAGGAAGCCGGAAGTACAAACTTTCTGTGTGCCAGAAATATTGGATGGGCCGCATTAAACACAACCACACATATAATTGCACCTCAACATTAATTATCTGGAGCTTGGCCTCCAATTATTCCTTCTTGGCATAGAGGTGTCTATGAATTCCAAACTGACTTGCAACTCATGTAATGTAAGTTATCCTATCTCTGCTCACCTCATTTCTCTTGTCAGCCAATATCAGTTTAGGTGAAACATATTGACTACAGTTATCATCAAGCCAGAAGTTGAACATACGTTTACTTTAAATTCCCCATATTTTCTTAAGCCAGATAATTCACCAATTATCACCCAGTTGAGAATTTGCATTCTCTTCTTCATTAATATGAGACTTGATATTTTTCTATTACAACACAGCAGAGAAATCACTAATTGGAAACTGCCTCCCCTCCAGGAATCCAGAAACTATGACTAAACTTTCTGATTAGGAACACAGTGGTGTTTCCAAAAATTAACTTTAATAGTTGCCATTCAATGAATATTTTGAATATAGCTTGAAGATTTTGTAACTATATTGGCGAGCCCATCAAATATGTTAATAGTAATGGTAAGATTATGGCTAAATCTATTTGCAGTCTAGCACCTAATATGTGAAGACATTTGGCAAATGCTTTGAAATTATATTGTTTTAAATCCCTGATTAAAAGACATTAATCATGAGAAATTGAGAAGCTGCAATAATGAGATACTACCCTAGGAAAAATGTCCTAAAATAATAAATAAAGGAGTTAAAGAAATTCTGAGTTGAGAAATCAAGTGCAGTGGTCCTGGAACTGTTCACTCCTCCAAATAAAAATTTACTCCAGACTTTAAAATACTGAAAGGTAAGAGGGAATCTGCTTTCCTGGACACAGAGTTCCTGCAGGCAGTGGTGGTAAGCAGCTCAAGGCACCACTGTGGCGGAGGTTTTCTGCCCTGACGGGCCTTTTCCTTGTTCCCCTCTACTCATGATGGCTTTGGGGCACTTCCGGAAATCTCTGGGGCTCCACAGAGCACAGGCTCAGACTTGCTCACCTACCCCAACTACTTGCTTCACGGATGAGGCACCCAAGGTACAGAGAGATCAACCATGGACCTACGGGGCACAGCTAATTGAAAAACCAAGTGTCTAGAAGTAAAGATTGAGGTTTGGGGCTTTTAAGAAAATATTTTGTCAACAGACTCCAAACCTGAAACAAATTCAGGCAATACTTGCTAAATACACATATAACACCTCAATCAGCATGTATTTATTACGTCTCTGCTTATTTACTGAGTAGGGCAATATATCCTAGGTGCCAGGGAATTAAAAAAAAAAAAAAAAAAAAAAGTCCTGTTTCTCTCCCCCAAGGAACTTGCTGTCCAGTTTGAAGCAGAAAATTTTTTAAAAATCTATTTTTCTGAACCTAGCATCCATCCATGTCTGCATTCCATGAGCACTCACTCAATAAATATTTAACAAGCATCTTATTTATCAGACACACTTGATGTCAGTTTCCACCTGCCTCTGTTACCTCTTCTATATTCTCTCCTGTTTCTCAGCCCGTCCCTCTTCCTCTCCTGATTTCTGATTTCTTCCTCCTTTTCTCTCTCCTCGTCGCCACCACCACCATCTAAAAAATCGCTGTAAGCTAGTGAAAGCCTGGAATTTCTTTTAGCATAGAAAATAGCCTTTCATTCCACATTGGAAGATAAAGGGATTAAATGCAAATGAAGGGTTGAAAGCACAGGTAATACTTGTGTGACTGGATTTCAGTTAAAGTGCAATTAATCAATCCATCATCAAGCATAAGTGACTGATAACAGCGTCTTTCCTGTTTTCATAGGTGCGTTGGAGGGGGGAGTGAAGGCAGTGAGAGGCCTTGGGTACCCGCAGGGGTGGGGGAGAGGGAGCAGCTAGGAACGAGGGGGTCTGGGACTGCCCAAGTCCTGGTAGTTTTGCCCGGGACAAATAGAAGCCCTCCCCTGATGTATCTGTGTAGACCAGCTGCGAGACCACGGCAGCTCTCCGTGATTTATGAAAGGGTTCACATGATTTATGAAGACTTAAAAAAAACATCAACACACAGCTGACTTTCTATAACGGCTCTCCTTTCCCCGGGGATTCAAGGAGCTTGGAATTTAATGAGGGAAACGGAATCTACAATGAGAGACGATAAGGAAATGAGACTGTTTCTCACACAGACACACCAGAATTTATGTATCCTGATACTCTGGCCTTCACAGGCCTCAGCCAAAGCCTGCTACTCCTGGTTCCCCGGGGCGCCTATTGGAACCCTTCCACTCTGCCCGTGGCCCTCTCTATTGTGATCACCCCTGAGGATTCTCTCCGAACTTTAGTTCGTTGATGCCTGCCTCTCCTCCCTCACCCCCCACCCCCGCTGCTGTGGTGGTAATCCTGCCCATCCTTCACCTCCTAATCCGAATGTCACGTAGGATCTCTCTTACCTCCAAACTTTTATAGCACTCTGCTCTCACCCATAGCATGTAGTATATTTTACTTTGCTCCTGGCAAACGTATTTTTTCAGGTATGTTTTATAAAAAAGACAAAAACACAAAATTAGAAATAAAAAGGAAAACCAGAAGTGTGTGCCTGCAGTAGGTTGTATATGGATGACAGAGAACCACAGAATCCCCGTGTCCTAGATCACTTCCAGAGAGAATGGGGTTGCTTCTGTCTGTTTGCCAGCAAGCATTCCCATCACCTGGCCCGGGTCATCCAGAGTCAGCGGGGAGCAGGGAGCAGTGAGGGAGGGGTGGTGTGGAGAGGCCTGGGCTTGGCCCCTTACTTTACTCCCATCTGCATGGATACAATGATTGGTCTCGGACACTGGCAGGTGTCTCAAGTCCAGCCAATCAGATTTCTTGCCCAAGATCTCTTCATCTAAAATTAGATGAGGAGCACCTTGGGTTAGGACTTGGGGCTGCTGGTGTTTGTCTCCAGTGAGAGAGAATGAAGTCAGATAGACACATGAACATGGAAAAGATGGAGGGAGAGAGGCCGGTTCCAATCCCCAAGCTTATGGTTCCTTAGGTCTTTTGTTTCTGTGTATACCCTATCTTCTTTTTGGTTAGCTCATTTTTTTAATAAAGATTTTATTTATTTATTTATTTGAGAGAGAGCACAAGCAGGGGGAGGGGCAGAGGGAGAGGGTGAAGCAGACTCCCACTGAGCAAGGAGCCTGATGCGGAACGTGATCCCAGGACGCTGGGATCATGACCTGAGCCTAAGGCTTAACTGACTGAGCCACCCACGCGCCCCTTGGTTGGGGCTCATTTAAGTTGGGTTTCTATCGCAGGCAACCAAATGTCTTTGCTACATTGATCTCAATTAAAGGCAATGATCATAAGACCCAAATGGGTAGAATAGTGAAATTAAAAAAACGCCAAAATTAAATCACTTAGTGGGTGAAGTAATTCTAATAGAATGTCTTGTTTTTTTAAAAAATAGTTTTTATGTCCTGGCCTCAGTACAGATGCTGACTGACAGAGGAAAAGCAAGGGAAAAAAGAGATCTAGATACTTGCAAAGATTCAGAAAAGGTGAAAAAAGGAAATGCCATGGCAGAGATGGCCAGCTACCCACGAAAGTTAATGTTCCCCTTGCATAGCTTAGAGTTCAGCTGGGGAGAGACTGGAACAACTTCCCACTTGATAGAACGCATATCTGCCCCTAAGAGCCGGGTGTACCTTCTCCACTTTCTCTTTTCCTTCCAAAGACTTCGGGGTACGAGAACCAGAATGAGACGTATTAGCACATCTGGTATATCTGAATGTAAGCAAGATATTTGACATGGTTTTCTTGATATTCGTAAACACAAGGTAAATTTATGAGCAACTGAACTAGAGGAGTTACCCTACACGGGATTATTAGATTGAGATTCTCTGGAGGATGGTTCTAGGGATATATGCTATCCTTAACCCTGTCCTGGTCTGTATACATTTTTCGAGATTTTATAAAAGAGGTAAAATCTCATCCTTATCAGATTGGAGCACTTGTACAGAAGGGATGGATTAGTCTATGTTCAACAACAGAATTAAAATTTAGACCACAGTTTGGCAAGCTTTCCTGTAAATGGCCACACAGTCAATATTTTAGGCTTTGCAGTCCAAGAAGTAAAATTAAGGATAGCATGTAAATAGAATATATATATTATTTTCCTGTGTCACCAACATATTTTTGTTTTGGTATTTTCTAATGATTTACGAACATTAAAACAATTCTTAGATGGTATACAGTACCAAAGCAGGTGGTGGGCCAGATTGATCCAGAGGCTGCCATTTGTCAACCCCTGATCTAGAATGAAATATTGGAGTGAATATAAAATGATGAAGTTATTGTGGATTAAAAAGAAGACGCTGACATCAGACCTAAAGAATCAGCCTTCCACATACAGGGTGAGAGACCAGGCTGAGGCGTAGAATGAGCTTTGGTGACTTCAAAAACATTCTTCCATGGACGGCCTCTCAGAGGAATGCTGGAAGACTCTAGAGACAGCACAAGGAAGGACAGAGGACTTTAGGTTTGAGATATAGATGAGCTGCTCCCTGGAAAAGGAACCAAAGCCTGTAGGGCATGGTGAATCACAGGGGTGTTCGTCCTAGGCTCCAAATCTGCCCTATAAGGAGACAGCCTGGGACACCTGGGTTCCCAGGGATGGCTGGCCTAGATGACCCTTCTCCCCTTTCCAGTCCTGACAGTCTGTTTTTCTTCTCTTACGATCAGGCTTCTTAAAGACATGGGAGGTATCTGTTTCATGATTCTACCTCTCACCGTAAATGTTCCATGAATACTTACTAGTGAGTGAACTTACTAGAATTTGCAAATTGCTTTGATACAGGAGACAGAGAAAAATAAATTCTCCAAGCAGAGGGAGGTGGGCTGCCTGAGTGTGGGGCTTTGTGGTATGAAATACTTGGGGGTTACTGGACTCAATGCAAAGTTTGGCTTCAGTTCTTTTTAACCTTGGCCTTGAGGAACAGATAGCAGCCCTGGCGTTTTATTCCCATTCTCGGACTGCATTACATTAGTGCTTTTAACACCAGAACAAACGTTTGTCCGGCTTTCAGGCCAAGCTAATCCCGGATGCCCTCCAACACCCACCCACACATCGCAGGCAGGAATCTTCCCCAGGAAAGGCTGAGTTTTCCAGCTTGGCTCATAAACAGGCAGTACACAAGTCCTCGGAAATCCATTTAACGAGTGTCATCCAGGACTTCCAAGCTGGCTGCAAAAATAGAGAGAGAGCTCAGTAAAACACCCAGTGGTTGCATGCGGAGCTTCTGGAAACTGAATGCAGGGGCAGGCATTGGGGATCTTTTGGTGAAAGTAATTTTCAGAGCTCACATTGAGCGTTCAGCACTTTGATAAGCATTTAGAAGGGGTCCTATTACTCCTGCAAATTAACAGGCAGCTGCCTCGCCTGGATTTTGCCCCAAGGGGGCGGGGTCAGCAGAAGGTCAAGCCAGCAAACTGCTGAGACCAGGCGGGGCTGGCCTGGGCCACCGCCAGGCATGGGTGCCAAGGTAAGCAGATTATTTCCGGGATGAAAGGGACTCCTTGCTAGCTGCATCCCAGTGGGGCTAGGCCAGAGGCCTGAACCAGCAGGCCACACGTCCCACCTCCTAGAATCTCCGTCAAACACAAGATGTGTAAACGGCTCTTTCTTTCTGTGTATCAAGTCTAGCCATCTTTAAACAGACACTGAAAAGCTTGTTGTTTTAAGGAGAAGTTTTCTTAAGAGACAAGACCCACCTGTTCCTTCTGCTCCCCCAGGGCTGTTCCTTTTCTCAACAATTCAGTCACTTCCCTGGGAAGATCGTCGGAAAGGCAGAGATTCAGCCATGGCCAGCGCTCAGCCCCTGGGACGGCCACTCAGTGGGCAGGCAGGAGGGGGGCTGCTGCAGGCAGGACCCAGAGAGGCTCCGAGTGGCCCCTTTGCTCTGGGCCCTGGGACAGGGATATTCCAGTAAGAGTTCCAGTCTCAGGCTCTCTGTGCAGGATTCCGAAACCCCAAGGAGAGTCAGACATGGCCATAGGTGAGATTTGGCAAAGAGCAAAAAATACACTTCTTCCTAGGTCATTCCCTGTGGCCCTTACTGAATTCTCAGTGTCACCACCACCCCTCCCCTAAGGACAGGTAGGAAAAGTAAAGTCGGCTCCATGGACTGACATTCTCTGTGACTTGGGGGGCACCAGGGCCAAATGGGTAGATGAGAGACAAGAGAGAGGATGTTCACAAAACAAGGAGCTCTGGATTCTGCTCCCCGCTGGATGTCAGGGGAGGATGGGGCCGTGGTGGCTCTGTGCCCCCTGCCCCCACCCCCCAAGCACAGGAAGAAAGCCTGTTCCCCAGCCGGCTCCGTGGGGCAGACAGCCCCGCGACAAGCTGACAAACACTGCGGACTTCCACCAGCACTGCTCTGAGACTCACCTCTGCTTGGATCACACCGTGATGAAAAACCCTTCAGAGTGGAAGTGGAAGTGACCCTTACAGTGGTGTCGAAGGCCCTTCTGGGCCCCCCTCCATCTCCTGAAGCTCTTACAGATGCATCATCCCCCCCAGTCTCTCTCACTGCTCTGCACCCCCAAGTTGCCTCCAGGTCTCCCCTCTTCCTCTGGCCCTCTCCACACCGTCTCCCCTCCACTTCCAACACACCATGCATGCACGCACACCATCTGGCCAGCACCTCCCCACCCTTTACATATTAGCATTGATGTCAGCACCCTTAGGAAGCCCTCCCTGACATCACCCCCCACCAAAGTGTGTTAGACGTTTTCCTAGGTCCTCTCTAAAACCCTGTTCATACCTTCGGAGTTCAAGGGTCCCACCACCATGTCTGTATCACCCATGAAGGTAGGGCCATATTTGTTTTGTTTTGTTTTGTTTTGTTTTCCAGGCACCTAGCCCAGAGCCCAGAACTTAGTATAGAAGCACAGTGAAAACTGGTTCATTAAATGAAAGAAAGAAGGAATGAATGTGCTGTCCATTGGTTTGTTTCATAGGTTGGCCAAGATTATATCACAGACTTTGCACCCACTACCTGTCTAGACCCAGGGATTCAAGGGGGCCGAGCACTGGCAGCTACACCTCATGGCCAACTGGTTCTAACACAACACCCGCCCTCATCCCCCGGGGAGCTCCGACACCAGGTCCTGGCCTCCCCTACTCTGCTCCCTTTGGTTACAGTTGACTAGACCTTTCCATGTGGTGCCAGTAGACCCACCAAGTGGAGCTGGATATGTAAAGAAGCAGCCTGAGAATTTAAGTTGCCAGCACAGTCTGCGTGTCTGCCATGGAGCCTTGGGGAAAGCCCGCGATGGCAGATACATTTCCTCCACCACTGTCCTGATAGGGGGATGCAGTGGCCTATCCTAAGGGACATGGGTCATACCAAACCCATAGAACCAAACTCAATTCATCCCGGAAAATGGACAGATGTAATTTGAGAGAGAAACAAGACAAGCAAGGAAAGATTGTGTAAGCCAAGTGGGAGGTAGAGAGGAGAGAGGAAGTGGTATGTGAGAGCTCTCTTCAAATACTTGAAATTTGTCATCTAAAAGACAAAGGCGATCCTATGAGGGCCATGCATGTGCTTTGTTGGGAGGGGGCTGGCCTACGAACTTCATGAGTTAGAAGCAAAACTTCAACTGTATGTACAGTTTTTTTTTTTTTTTTTCCTGGAGAGAAAGTCCATAGTTTTACTTTGTTTCTCAAAGAGATCCCCAAAATATTAAAAAACAAAATAGGATTGAAAACCCAAAATTTATTCAAACCACTGAAATATATTCTCAAGCAGAGCTGGAGACCAGTGAAAGGCATGAACAAGTAAGAAATGAATATGTCCAGTAGGAGAAGGGGCAAAAGAAAGGACAGGATGAAAAGGAAAACTCCACATTGGTTATAGCAAGTGTTTATAAAAACGCCCTTGGGGTAAGTTTTCCAGATGAAGTTTCGCCAAAGCCTGACCACTCCTGCAGTTTGGCTCTGTGGGGTCCTTCAGCTGATCCTAAAGGTGAGGTTTTCTAGCATTTGACACCTTAAGTATAGTATAAACCTTTAGTATGATTACACGTTTGTTTTTTTCTAGAATTTCTTTAGTTGTGTGCAGTTGCTAGACAGTGCTAGAAGGAAATCAGCCCCAGAAATAGCTCCTGCAACAGTCTTGATCCAGGATGCTCTCTGGTAGTCCTCCAGAATCTTCAGTACTCCTCCTTGCACCCCAAGAAGCAGCCAACACAAGTGTGTGATTCCCCAACCATAGGTACAAAAGGCTTTAGCCTTCCTTCGTGGGGCGGAATCAGGAGAGATCAGGGTGAGGGTCTCATTCTTACTCTCCAGAGCTCCAAGAGTGGCCCTGCTTCCAGGAGCATGACAGAGTTGAGTATTAATTACTTGCTGAATTTCATGCCGAATAAAACCACATGTGTCTTTCAGCTGTGGTTTGGAAACATTTCCACCCTGGATATTATCTGTGAAAATTGGATGGGATTACATCACCTTGCTGCTGGTTTATGCATGTTCAGATTTCATGTCAGCAGGGAAGAGAAGGCGCTTCTGTGTGGTTCTCCTGGACTGCCTCACAGAGAGGCAGCTGACGGACTGAGGCAGGGAGAGCTGCGTCTGCCATCTTGGGAGCCTGGAGTTGATTCTACAGGCAATAGAGACCCATGACAGGTTTGCTTTAGAGAACTGAGTGATGTGTTCATATTAGCCTGGTGTCGGCGTGGAGTGGTGAGGGTGTAAGGAGAAAGGAGAAACAGGGAGAAAAGTTAGGGATCGAGGGCCTGAGAATAGAAGATATGAAAGATGAGAAGCATTCTCAAAAACCTGTAGGGCAAAAAGTAACTCTGATGATTTACGGAACACTGGACAGTGAGGGGGTGCAGAAACTCAGATGAATTCCAGGTTCTGGCCTAAGTGACTATTGCAGGGTGGAGCCATGGGAAACAAAGTTAGGGATTACAGGGAACAGGTTTTAGAGGAAAATAATGAGTCAGGCAGGGCCCCTTGAGCTGTGAGATAGGCATGTGACAACTAAGTGTACACATTTCAGGGGACAAGTCAGTATATGAATTTGATGTGCTCATGGAAAGTGAAGGTGACAGTTTGGGGTCACTGTCCAATAGTGTCAGATGACCAGCAACATGGGTGGGCTTGCCCTGGGACAGTAGTCAAGTGCGGATCCTTCCAAGGCATGTTGGGAATCCTGGGAACACCAATGTTCCCATGAAGGAGATTGAAAAGAAATGCTCAGAGGGCAAGATGTTTCAGGTAGGGGTGAAGAGGGAGGAAAAGGAGTGGACTTGGAGGGATAAGAAAAATCAGGAGATAGTGGTTACCAAATCCAGGCATGCACAGAATTCCAAGAAGTGTGATAGCAAATGTATCAAATTATGCAGAAGATCGAGGAAGTAATAACAAAAAATAATTTTTCTTGAAATGTCAATAGGGTCATTTTTTCTGGAGCAGTTTCAGGGAGTAGTGAAGATAGAAGCTACATTATGAGGCTTTGAGATGAGAATGGGATGTGAAAAATTTACAGGAAAAATGTATTCTACTCTTTCAGGATCCTGGACTTATAAGAAGAGGGGTAGGTCAAGGGTAAAGAGGTGTGAAGAACACTCATGCAGAAGGCTCACGACAAGAGTAGGTGCTCGCTGGTTGTCTTCCTGCTATAACCAGGCAATTAAGCGAGAACTCCGCTCCCTGAACATGTACCAACCCCACGCCGAGATGAGATTATGGCAGAAGCTGGAGATAAAAAAGAAGTGTATCCAACCTTGCCCAAGATACTTTAATGCAACTACTACTACTAATACCTTGTTAGAAAATAAAAAATCCAGGACAAACAGGATTCCAAGATAACAGGCATAAACCAGGAGTCTTGAGGCAAATCAGAAAGCATGGTCCCCCGAGGTGGACAGATGAACACAACATCCTCAGGGAAACGGTATCAGGTGCAGCTGGAAGCATGCCCAGGTCTGGCTTCGGGCAGCAGTCCCCAAGCCTGTTTCCCACTGGACAGGTAAGTCTCCTCCCTCAGAGGCAGCTACCGATGCAGGCGGTTCCAGGCGGTGCTGAGCCCGCTGAGGGGGCCGGGCAGGGACTGGGTATCCCCATCACAGCCTCTGCTGGGGTTGGCTTCTTGCTCTTTTCAGTGGCAGCAACTCAGAAAGGTTTTTCTGCTGTGAAGATTAGCTTTCATCTTTGAATTGTGGTTTCTGGTTTGGAGGCCACGGGGATAAAGCTAAAAAGTCTCCTTCCTGCTGTCAGAAGTCCCCTCGCTTAGAAGAAACAAAGCCTCCTAGTGCACAGGGATCGGGGGCTGCTCACTGCAGGCAAACGAGGGTAATGCCTACCTGATGGCAGGTAAAACAGCCCCCCCAAATCTTCCCCAGTGTATCATCACTGTGGCTGAACTTTGCCCTTACTGTTACCCTTATAAAATGTAGACAGCCTCTGGAAATAGAACATAATCCCTTCTTTTTCACATTTTACTGTAAATCATTTTATCAGACTCCTTTTCATCACACATGGAGAAATCTGGATTAAGCATGGGGCAGGGGTGGGGGCTACAGATCAAAAGGGCAAACAGGTGACGGGGTGAGGGCTGGGAGGAGTCGAGCCAGTGACGATTTGCCAGCTGCATGACTTTGTTGGGAGCGGATCTAGCAGAGGCAATCTGGCTGAGCAAGCACAACTTTGTTTTTGCTTTTTGAATTTTGGTCTTATAAACAGACTTTAGGTGAACTTACTTGACAGAGTCCATATCTGTTATCCCTGTGTCTGGTCCGGACTTGGCAGCTAACATAGAAAGAGTGAGGTGTTTGAGAAATGACTTTCATTCCAGCCTCTCTGGAAATATTTAATGTCTAAAATATTTGGATACTTAGGATTTACAACTTTAAGGGACCCGCAAAGAGTAACAGCAACTACCCAACTACCGAATCTGATCTTTCAAAGTTTTATTTTCGTTTTATTGTGAAATAAAACAGATGCATGGAAAAGTATATAAAATACGTATATGTACGATTTAAAAATAATAATGCAGGGAATGAAAAAACTATGCATGTAACAACACCAGTCAATTTCACAAACAAAATATTGGGAAAAAGCAACCAGACAATAAAAGAATGTATACTATGTAATTCCATTTATATAAAGTTCAAAACAGGCAAAACTGATTGATAGTGTTGGAAGCCAGAATAGAGTTACCTTTGAGAGGGTATTAGTGACTTGCCATTCCTTATTTTGTATACTTTTGCTTACTTTTTTTTTTTCTTCCATTAGGATAGCAAGTGATTTGGATGTAGACGAGTTTTGGTGCTAGAATGCTGGGAATTTTAGCTTCTTTCATTGAACTATATTCTTTTTTTTTTTTTTTTAAGATTTTATTTATTTATTTATTTGACAGAGAGAGAGACAGCGAGAGAGGGAACACAAGCAGGGGGAGTGGGAGAGGGAGAAGCAGGCTTCCCGCTGAGCAGAGAGCCCGATGCAGGGCTCTATCCCAGGACCCCGGGATCATGACCTGAGCCGAAGGCAGACGCTTAAAGCCTGAGCCACCCAGGCGCCTCTGTATTCTTGTTTCTGCACTTTTGTGTATGTATTTGGCCATCGATGGGGTTCTTTTCAATTACATGCTGTAAAACTTAAATCCTATATATATTCTTGTCAACTAAAACTGGCTTATAGCAGATGCATCCTTTTTTTTTTTCCCCCAGGAGCGCATATCGGCTGGGCAGGTGTAAGGTCTGACATCACTGCATTCTTCCTGGCAAGAGCAGTGGGGCAATGTGGTTTTCTGGCATGACTGTGTTCTTTGGTGCAAACACATTTACAATTGCTATGCCTGACTGGTGAATTGAATCACTTGTAATTTGAAATTAACTTCTTTCTAGGAAATCTTTTTGCCTTAAAATCCATTTTGTAAATTATTAACATGCAGTGGCTTTTGTTATTATTTAATATTATTAGTGTATTTAAAATTATTAATATGATTAATATTTTCCTGATACATATTTTCCATCCCTTTACTTTTAGTCTTTCGTGTCCTTATTACTGGGAAACGCCTTGAGTTGGTGTTTTAAAAATTCAGCCTGACAACTTTAGCATTTTAATTGAATTATTTAGTCTCTTTACATTTGCTGTAAATGTCTAATATGCTGCATTTTGGTTTGTATCTACTGTCTTACTTTCTTTTTTTTTAGTTGTCTTGTGTGTTTATTTTTTCATTTTTGGGCTTTTGGGGATTTGTTTTTTAATCCATCTTTTTCCTCCTCTGCTTTGGATATTGTGTACATTTAGTTTCTATTCTTTTGGTGTTTACCTAAGAAATTATGACATGCACATTTATCAACATTAAATTTCATTAATATCTTTACCTCTTCCCAGA
Organism: Mirounga leonina; assembly: GCF_011800145.1. Classification (NCBI taxonomy): domain Eukaryota; kingdom Metazoa; phylum Chordata; class Mammalia; order Carnivora; family Phocidae; genus Mirounga; species Mirounga leonina. The sequence goes on from NW_023270498.1 coordinate 10,615,875, forward strand.
AATATAAGGATCTTAGAATACCTTGGTTCCATTCACCTCTTTCTCAAATTGTATGCTATTTTTATGGTGTATATTGTTTCTTGTTATTGCAGAAGAGTTATTATGGATTTATTCAATCAGTGGTCATTAAATATTACCCAATATTATTATTCTGTTTGCTCTTTGTTTTTCCTGGCATTCCAACTCTTTACCTGGAAATTACTTTCCTTTGAGCCAAAGGACATATTTTAGAATCTTCTTTAGTGAGTTCTATGGGCAACAAAACCTACCAGTTCTTTGTTTCTCTAAAAATATCCAACCTCATTTCTGGAAAAATATTTTTCTTGGGCATAGGCTCCTAGTTTGAATGGTTTCTGGGTTTAGTTTGTTTGTTTACTTGTTTTTCCTCTTCGTACAATGAAAATTCCACTGCCCTATCTTGTAGTTACCATGTGGCTTTTGAGAAGTCTCCTCTCAGTCTGACACTTTTGAAGGCAAATTGACTCTCATCTCTTGCTTCCTTTAGTACCTCTGCATTGACATTCACGATTCCTAGTATTAAAATGATGTATAATCATATTTCAAGTCTTGAATCTCTCGCTCTGATAATTCTCATAATTTTCTCTTCGAACATTTCCTTTGCCACATTCTTTCTCTCTTCTACTTCTGGAACCACAACTAAGAATAAATTAGATCTTTCATCCAAATGGCCAACAGACACATGAAAAAGTGCTCAGCATCGCTCAGCATCAGGGAAATCCAAATCAAAACCTCAATGAGATACCACCTCACACCAGTCAGAATGGCTAAAATTAACAAGTCAGGACACGACAGATGTTGGCGGGGATGCAGAGAAAGGGGAACCCTCCTACACTGTTGGTGGGAATGCAAGCTGGTGCAGCCACTCTGGAAAACAGTATGGAGGTTCCTCAAAAAGTTGAAAATAGAGCTACCATATGATCCAGCAATTGCACTACTGGGTATTTACCCCAAAGATACAAATGTAAGGATCCGAAGGGGTACATGCGCCCTGATGTTTATAGCAGCAATGTCCACACTAGCCAAACTGTGGAAAGAGCCAAGATGTCCATCGACAGATGAATGGATAAAGAAGAGGTGGTATATATATACAATGGAATATTATGCAGCCATCAAAAGGAATGAGATCTTGCCATTTGCAATGACGTGGATGGAACTGGAGGGTGTTATGCTGAGCAAAATAAGTCAATTAGAGAAAGACATGTATCATATGACCTCACTGATATGAGGAATTCTTAATCGCAGGAAGCAAACTGAGGGTTGCTGGAGTAGGGGGTGGGGTGGGAGGGATGGGGTGACTGGGTGATAGACACTGGGGAGGGTATGGGCTCTGGTAAGTGCTGTGAATTGTGCAAGACTGTTGAATCACAGATCTGTACCTCTGAAACAAATAATGCAATATATGTTAAAAAAAAAAAAAAGAAGAAGATAGCAGGAGGGGAAGAATGAAGGGGGGTAAATCGGAGGGGAAGACGAACCATGAGAGATGATGGACTCTGAAAAACAAACTGAGGGTTCTGAGGCGGGGTGGGAGGATAGATTAGCCTGGTGATGGGTATTAAAGAGGGCACATTCTGCATGGAGCACTGGGTGTTATACACAAACAATGAATCATGGAACACAACATCAAAAACTAATGATGTAATGTATGGTGATTAACATAACAATAAAAATTTTAAAAAAAGAATAAATTAGATCTTTTCACTCTGTCCTTCATGTCTCTTAACTCTCTTTTATAATCACTGTTTCTTTGTCTTTTTGTGCTACATTCTGGATAAATCCTTCAGCTCAATCTTCCAATTTATCTTTTGATTTCCAGCTTTGTTATTTTATTTTATTTTATTTTATTATGTTATGTTAGCCACCATACAATACATCATTAGTTTTTTTCATTTTTATTTTTTTATTTTATTGTTATGTTAATCACCATACATTACATCATTAGTTTTTGATGTAGTGATCCCCGATTCATTGTTTCCTTATAACACCCAATGCTCCATGCTATACGTGCCCTCCTTAACACCCATCCCCCCACCCCCCCTTCCCTCTAAAACCCTCAGTTTGTTTCTCAGAGTCCATAGTCTCTCATGGTTCATCTCCAGCTTTGTCTAATCTGTTTTCAAACACACATGCTGAGTTTTTAAATTTTCATCATTATGTTTCCTTTCTAAAAGTATTGATTCTTCTTTCAAACCTGCTTTGTTTTTTTTACAATATTTTATTCTCTGTCTATGCAAACTTGTAACATATATTATATTTACTTAACTTTGCAAACATAGTTGTTTTGTTTCTGTGTCTAAAGTTTCACACAGAGTATTCAACCCTGCTGTTTCTCACTCGGAGGTATCTTGTTTCTTCATCTGTTTAGTCATTTTAACAATGTGAGCTGCTAATTTTCCTATGTGATTTGCATGTGTGTGTAAATCCTGTAAGAACTGAGACAAAGGTAGATACTTTTGAAAAGGATTATTGCTTTCCTCTGCCAGGTGGCATCCAATCTAGGATTATTTAAACAACTCCATCTGAAGTTTTGGGGGCCATCCAGATGCTATGAAATTAGGGCAGCAAATCCACATGAGAGCTAGCTTGTAAATATAATTTCTCAGTCTTGTCTCCCCTTCTGCTCAGTGCCAAGATTTGAGACAGGCAATTTCCTTTCTCTTTGTCCTTTTTTTTTTTTTTCTTTTCCTTTTTACCATTTTCTGGTAGGAAGGTGGGGGAAAGTTTATTTGTAGTTTACTCTCATACTGAAGATATAGCCTCTTGGTGTTTCCACTTTATGCGGGCAGGTTTCCCATTCAACTCTTACTTGGAAGGGACCTATGCTTTCCTTTCTTGTCTCCGTACTGCACAGGATCATAAAAGCTTAAATGGTTAGCTTCTGCAAATCTTCTCAAGGTACAAATACTGGATGAAATGCTATGCTTGCCTCTCCAGGTTCTCATGTTCACTTAGATTTTGGCCCAAGTATTCATTATTTCCTTGTTAGCTCACCGAAGCAATCATTCAACTCATAGTTATGGAGAGCCTGCGATAGGCCATCTCCTTTCCTACGTGTGGCAGATACAGCAGTGTAAGACACAGACAAGAGTTCCCTCCCCTCAAGGCACTTATAGCATGACTATTGAAATAGTCTTTGAAAACACTGAAAAATCTTTTAACAAGATTTTTTAAAAAAAGTATTTCATCTGGCTTTTTTATTTTCAGTGCATTGATCTAGTACCTAGTCTGACATATATCAGAAACAGACTTTCTTTCAATCAGGCCTTGTAAAATGTAGGATAGTGACAGTTTTCAAGATCCTCTGTCTCTCTCTTTTTTTAGGTGCCTTAGATTTAGTGCTTTGAAATGAGCACTGGACTGAGAAATGGGAAGACTAGATGTTAGTCCCATTTTACAACTTAGCAAGTACAAATATCAGACCTTAATTTGCTTCCTGGGTTAAATGGGTTGGTCACGTCTCCACCACAGGGTGATCAGGAGGCATTAATGATACAATGTAAGTGAAGGCACACTGTGGAGATTATTATTGAGATGCCAATGTTGTATTGTTTTTGACCTAGAGAAATAGTCCTAAAGGAGCTAAGTATCATGTTCAAAGTCATACTATAATAACGTACTGTTCAAATCCAAATCCGTCTCTTTTGAGTGGGAGGGTAAGGTGAGAGTGGGAGAATATAGTTCTTTCAGTGAACAGGGTTCACTCTCAATAACAGACTCTGAATTTTTCCAGATTTTAGGGAGAAACCACCCTCCTAAATTCACAGGACCACCCCATTATGCCTTACCCCCATGAAATGGGGTATAAGCAACAGCAGTGGGGTCGCTCTGAAGAGCAATCATAAAGCTACCTATGGTCCATTCTTGAGAGCAGAAGGAAAGAGAAGATGGAGGGTGTGTGGGGTGGGGACCCAAACTCTTTTTAAAGTCCTATTTTCTTATATCCACAGCCCCTTAAAGGACTGTCTCATCTGGGCTACTTTATTCACCTGATATCAGTGAACACCCACACTGAGGCGGCTGGAAGGCCGAGTGACTGTCGGTCGGGCGGGCCTCTTCTGTGTTCTGATAACTAGCAAAATGCTGACTGAGGCGTGTTTCTTGGGAGCTCCAAGCACCTCTGTGCCATTCAGTTGTGACGTACATCAGGAAAATCAAGACAGTGGTCCAAGGTTTGGTAGTGCAGCTGGATCCGCTGCTCCCTAGGATGAGGCAAAAGCCTGCAATGTACAAGCTAATTATGGGTTTCTTTATGTGTGTTCACTGATGGATTCTAGAGTGACTCAGAGCACACTTTGTGCTTCTGGCCCAATGCTCAAGTTGCTCTGGAAACACAAGTCCATGGACTAATGGAATTCACAATCATACCCGGACAAAGTGTTTATTTATAATAAAAAGAGAATTTTTCTAATAAAGAGAGGCAGATGTTAACCATCTTGATTCATTTCAAAAGTGCTTGGACTAATTCAACGAGCTTCAAATGGAGGATCAGAGGGCAAGCCCTGTTTTCCTTATATCCTTCAGGGTCACATTAAATCCATGTTGTGCTTTCTGACAGATTAGAAACAGGCCACTAAATGTACTCCACAGTTTTGAGATGCAACTTTTCTGTGTCGAATATAAAACCCCTCAGTTTTGCTTTCATGGTTATGATTAAGAGTTGTTATTTATGCTACATACCCTTTTATTCAAAATCTCAGACGTGCAGGGAGGCTGCTTAAAAGCTGATCATTTCACACTCTATGTATTCATCATTAAGCACCAAATGGTATCAAGTTAAGCAAAATCCAGGGATGCGAAGAGACACATTCATAATTTTCTAACAATAAAAATATATGTTTCACAAACAGAAAAGACAGTGTTATGTGAATAAGACTCCCCTGATCCAAGGGATGATGTTTCATTCTGTTGGAGAAGTTTACCTTCGCCTTAACTAAAGTGAAACTGGTAAATATTAAGCCCCAACACAGACCGACTGATTAACAAGTTGCTTTAGTGCAAACAGAGAGGCTCAAATATTTTGACTTTACCATTTTTCACTGAAGTCTTTCACTAAACCTGACCACAGCTGTCCTTGAGGCCAGATGTTTGCTGTAAAATTCAGTGAATTTAATATACCATGCAAGCTCCCTGCCTTTTTAGACAGGCCTGAAGCCCACAGCGTCTGCGTGTATTAGCTTTACATAGTTCTGGTTGCAGTGTCCAGATGTCTGTTATCCTGGGGCGGGGGAGGGGGGCGCCGTTGGAGGTGGCTCAGATTGCTGCCAAGCTTGCGCACAACCACTGCATTCAGAACCTTCTGCTTCGATTGAATTGAAGGAACCCCACAAATGCACTCGATACTGGCTGATCCTGAAAGTATTGAGACCAAGTCAAATACCTTCCCTTTTTATCACTGTTAAGCTGCCCAAGCCCAGTGAATTGTGGCCTCTCCGAATGTGCTTTTCCTGGAAGGTCGCAGGACTGGGGCCCCACACGCCTTGCAGGAGGGTGAGCCCTTTGCAGAGTGCAGAGTTGCCGGGGTCCTCCACTCCCCACCTCCCGCCAGTGCATTTTCTGGTCTGTTAATTAGAAACTCAGGACTGTGCAAATGCCTGTCTGTAACTCCTCAGGGCGAAATTCACAAAGCCTGGAGAGCAGTGATGCAATGGAAAGAGCGCAGGCTTTCAGAATTGGAAAGACCCAGGCTTAAATCAAGCAACACCACTGAATTCCCTGAATGCCCGTTGATTCCTGCCTAAGCCCTACTCCTCCCGACTTAAGGCAGTCATTTTCAAGCCAGGTTCAGGACTGCTTCAGGGTCTGCAAATGTCTGAGTGCTTTTTTAAAAAGACACATTAAAAACTTTTAATAAAATTGTAATTAAAAAGCACAAACACTCAAATGCGTCAGGTACCTAAACCGCCCCATTGTTCTTATCGACGGCCCTTACATATGTGAAATAATAAACTTCTACTGATAAAGTCCTCCTTTAATCTATACTGTATGTTGGAATCCTAGGTAGCGTTTCGTGCGAGAAAAAGGCCTCCAGTGTTTAAAATATTTGAAAGCCACTGCTTCACAGCGTGATTCCAACCCTCCCGGGGACCTCGGTGTTTGCGCATCACTGATGAGATGCTGCAGTTTCAAGGCGCTGAACTTTCAGATCTCTCTTTCATCATTCCTTGAGAGGTTTGAAAAATGAAAGGGTGTGGCGCAGATTCGGCGGAGCACATCCCCTGCGATGGCTCAGAGATAGATAGCAGCGAACCTGGGCGCAGGTAGCTCCACCCAGTGAGCTCCCCTTGGAGGAGGAGTCTTGGGGACTCGGGGGTTGGGGGCGGCGGGGCGAGCTTTCCAGCAGAGGGAGCCGTCCTAGGGAACGTGGAGGCCAGCAATGTATTCCAAAGTTGGAACTTGCTGGATGTGACTGGCAGGAACGTGAAGAAGAGAGAGGGATGAATGCATGCAGAAAACTAGGCAGTGAGCAAATAATGCAGGCTTTTGTATGGAAATGTGTTTGAATTTTATCCAGTAAGAACCAGTAAGCCCGGAAGTTTATATATATATGGTCGGCACACACAATGTTACATTAGTTTCCCGTGCACAGCATAGTGATTTGACAATGCTATACATTCTGCTATGCTCACAAGCGTGGCTAATTTTCTTTTAAAAGAAAGACATTTGGAAACTTCCACGTGGGTCTCTTGTATTTTCCCAATGGTGATGTTACTCTTCCCCTTTTTAGCTCAGAGAGTTAAATTATATACTTTTTTTTTCTTGGATCAAATAGGTCAAACAGAGCTGTTCAGGTTTTGACTAGTCCTTGTCACTTTCTAGTGTGACTTTGGGCAAGCCCTTAAACATCTGAATGGAGTTTCCTAGATCTGGCACCATTTCCTTGACAGCAGATTTTAGCTCATAATAAGGGAAAACCTTCGTTTGCACATGTTCTTTCTTCCCAAGACACACTTTTGACTTCTCTTCACCCCCAGACTTCTCTTTATCTTAGCACAGTTGTGCTCTGCCCAGACTGGGCTTTACCCAGATATTTGGACTGGATCAGGTCCCTGAGATACTTTCCAGGAGCACCTTGGACTAGCCTGTAACAGTTGTCACGCTTGTAATGATTTGCAATTGTTTACTTTTTCTTTTAAAGAAATTATCTTAGATGCAATAGCCTTAACAAGTTGCTATTGGGCCCTTATATACATGAATAAGTCCATCAACTCTCTTCATAAAAGCACTAAGCAAATGAAGTCATATGGCCATGGAGAAATCTGAGGTTAGCTTGATTTTTTTTTCCCCACCTTTCTTAGTACTTGTTTTTTATGCTTGGATGGCTGAGTCACTCACTAATTTCTAGAGTTTTATTGAAGTATAATTTACATAAAATAGATATACATGATTATAGTGTACACCTTGATAAGTTTCAAAATATGTATATTACTAACCAAGATAATAAATGTATTTACCACCTCCAAACAAACGTATCCTTGGCCCCTTTGTAATCATTTCATCCTGTTCCCGCCTCCTCTCTCCAGGCAAACGCTAATTGGCTTGTGTCACGGCCCATTAGCTAGTGTATTCTGGAATTACATATAAATGGAATCATACACTATGTACCCCCCTTTTTTGGCCTGATTTCTTTTACTGAGCATACTTACTTTGAGATTCATCCGAGTTGTTGAATATGTGAACAGTTCATTCATACATTTATATAGTTCATTACTGAATAGTAGTATACCACTATATGAATACACCAGAATTTATCCATTCACCTGTTGATGGCATTTGCATTATTTCCAGGTTTTTGCTATTGCAAATAAAGCTGCTACGAACATTTGTATGTGTGTGTGAGTTGATACATTGGAATTTATCAAAATAAGAACTTTGCCCTTAAAGTGACACTATTTAGTGAATGACAATACAAACCACACTGTGGGAGAAAGCATTTACAAACCACATGTCTGAAAAGGTCTTGTAACCAGAGTATATGTATTGTATATTTAGATCTTAAAAGTTCTCATCACAAGAAAAAAAAAATTGTAGCTATGTGAATTGATAGATGTTAACTAATCATTTTGCAATATACATATGTACACCAAATACGTTTTATACTTTAATACAATGTTACATTTCAATTATATCTCAATAAAACTGGAAAACTATATAAAGACCTTTTAAAATTCAATAATAGAAAATAAAAAATCCAGCTGGGAAAAAAAAAAAAAAACAGGCAAAAGATTTGGTCAGACATGTCACCAAAGGAATTATTTAGAAACATTTAACACATTGAGAACATTTTGGATCTTGCGTCCAAGCTCTGTTAGAAGGGCCCAGAGCAGCATTTGGTCTAGAGCTAATTCTTTTCCTATGATCTGAGCACATGCCTCAATCCCCAATGGCCCATGAATTCTGAGGTTTTCCAATCTGGCTCTTGGGAACGGAACAATTTCTGGCCCTGTGTGAACATCAGAAATTATTTTCCTGGGGCACCTGGGTGGCTCAGATGGTTAAGCGTCTGCCTTCGGCTCAGGTCATGATCCCAGCGTCCTGGGATCGAGACCCGCATCGGGCTCCTCGCTCCTTGGGAGCCTGCTTCTCCCTCTGCTTCTCTCTCTCTGTCTCTCATGAATAAATAAATAAAATCTTAAAAAAAAAAAAAAGAAATTATTTTCCTAAATCCTTCCAGTGATTCTCAGGTAACTTCCTCACTCATGTGTGCTGACAAAGGAGGAGTTTCTCCTGATCTCCTGAGTCCCTTTGGGCAGCTCTCTCCTCTCTGGCCCTCTGCCTTCTCTACTCCAGGCACCTGGCCTCACAGGAAGCACATCTCCATCTCTTCAACTCAGGCTCTGCCTGGGGGCCCTTCTCCCACACTGTGACATAGAAACTCTCCCCAGGAAGAAAAATTGGGCAGTTATAGAGCACATCTCATTTGTTTCTAGTCTTTCAGGGATCACTGTGGTTTGTTGCCCGGAAGGGGGAGGGTGGGTCTAATGTCTTGAAAACCTTTGTTCCATACGGTTGGTCCAGTGGTTTAGTTTCAGGAGGGAGAGTAAATCCAGTCTCTGTTACTTCATGTCAGCCAGCGTGGAACTTTGAATGATTGTTTCTAACCTAACAGTTATTGAACACCCTTCCCGACAGTTTCTGAATCCTCATGAAAACCCTCTGAGTTACGGACATTTTGGCCCCCCCGAGATAGCACAGATTGCCAGGGAGAACACAGATGGAAACCAAAAGGATTGTGATCTGAACTCCGGCAGTCTTATTGCCTATTCTTGAAATGTGGTACCTTAATCAGCATTTCTTCCATGTCCAAATCCTATGTATATTTTTTCTGGAACAGAGTATACCTTATTAAGTGAATTTTTGTGCTTACAATTTGAATACATTTTCAAGAATCCGTTCTTTGAATTTCTTTTTTTTATTCATCTGCCATTTGTGTGTTGGATTATCCTTGAAACAAATACTCATCAATGGCAGAATGACTCGATGCCATATTTTCTTACCAAGTGATAGCAGTCACGACTAGATGATGCTGTGTTATGTTATATTATGGAGACATCAGATGGAAAAACACAAGCAGCAACAACTCTGAGTTGAAAAGTGATTGAGGGCAATTGGACACAATGTGAGAAATTAGGAATGTCTTAACTAATTTATCTTGTTATAAATCTTGATAATGTATCCTTTTCGTATGCACCAGAACCATACCTGATATAAAACCATCTGTGTCTATGATTAAATGAGCTCCATCAGTAAATATAAAAATGCCAAGAAATAAGACAGCATGGGTCATGGTGTTATTAGCAGTGCTTTTTCCCTTTTTGGGTGGTACATAAAATAACGATGTGTCTTACAGTTGATGGTAGCTTTGACTTAATGAAATATGGTGTCATCTATCTAAATGTTTTAATTTTTTTTTCTATTTCCCCTCTGCACCAACCCTTATCTAAAGCTTTTATTTCATATAATGAAATTTCAGACATGGTGTTTTGTTTATTATAGTGCTTAATGTATGTGTTTCCAATATTGCTGTTTTGTTCCTTATTTGTTTCTTTAACTGCAAAATCTCTATTTTTTTTTCAGTTCATTCTATTGTTTTTTACTATTCCTTTCTCTGAGCTTTCTTTGAAAATGAGTTTTTATTAAGTTCTATGGTGGTAAGGGAATTTCTTTCATTTCCTTGGACTGAGTTCTTGCCTATGGAATTAATTTCCCAGAAGGACTTTCTCACTTTATTTTTTCTACTTAAGCTTCAGCTAGATTGCCCCCCATCCATCCCTTCCTTCCTCCTGTGGGGCCCTGCCCTCGCCTGCCCCTGTAACTTCAGCCTGTCAGATTCCCACCAATTCTTCAATGTCTGTCTCAACTACTTCTTTAATAATGCTTTTCATGATCTTGTGGGAGTGATAAGACTTCCCTCCTTCTTCCACTCCTCATGGCACCTTTGTCATCTCTTGCAGATCTTACCAGATTCTCCCTTGGAGTTTCATTATTAGGGTCACTGTGCAATAGGGTCCTTGTTTTATGTTTAGCATACCTTTGTCTTCCCCAGTCAGAGGAAGGTGACTTGTATATAATAGATTTTTGACAAATATTGGTTGATTTGAACTAAGTTGATATACCTAAGTTATATGAAAAAACTCCATCATATGAACTGTTAATTTCCTAACATGATTTTAAAATCATTGAGGAGTTCTTAATGCATCTCAAATAGTGGTTCTCTACCTTTAGGACACGTAAAAATCACCGGTGTAAGTAGTTTTTGTTTGTTTTAAACAGCAATCCTTGGTTCCTGCCAAATCTGCTAAAACTGTAATCATTGAAAATGAGCCCCCCAAAAAAGTGTTTTTAAAAGCTCTACAGAGAATTTTGCTCATAAAAGTTTAAAATACTAGTTTTAGGAAGTCAAAGGATTTTATTCTGAGCTGTAGGTAGATTTGAGGACCTTTCTTAGATCTCTTAATAACTGAGCGTGTGTCCTAATTAAGCAAAATAGTGCATTTGCCACATAGCCAAAAATCTATTTTTCCCAAGAAGGAAGGGAAAAAAAGTAAAACAAATAAAATATAGGGCTACCATAAGCCATTCTTTCACAGATTCAACATATATGTTGATGTAAAAATAATCTAGCCCTGACCATTTCTTCTGCCATAAATATGGTGACACAAAAGAAACACGTTAATTACCTTGTGCCCCTGCAGTACAGAGGCTCCAATATAAGAATATACATTCTGTTGAATAGAATAAAGCACTTTTCTTTCTTTCTGTTTTTTTTTTTTTTTCTTTTGGCAGTGTCTGCTCTATTTTGTGTAAATAGTCTAGAAACATGATTTTCAGCATGGCTAGCAAAGCATGTATGCACAAGTTTGTAAGAGCATATTTATACACCACCCCAGGTAAGTCATCCATCAGGTAATGTGCACAGTTTTCTACTATGTACTGAGTTACCCTGTGTTAATCATCCTAAAGCATTAGAGTCTTTATTAAGAATTAATGTGTTGAAGTTAGTGTCTGTACAAATTTCCAAGTAGCCTCTAGGGTTCCCATCCTCCAGAAATTTAGAACTTAATGTGGATGAAAGAATGTGGATATAAGTGAACTTATTTAGGAGAAAAAGAATTGATAGAATATTTTTTTTCCTCCCATTGGTTGTAAATAGGCTTGTCTTTGTGGATCTGAGACTACTAATGAATTTGCACAAACCAAGCAGCAGACATACTATCAATCTTCTATAAAGATACAGACATTTCAAATGCCAAGCTTTGGAAACAACAGGACTGCAACCTCTAAGTTTTAGGAAAGGGAGTGAGTCTGGACTTAAATCACCCATATTTTCTATTGTGGCATCACTTGGACATAAACCTGTGGCTTACTTGTGAGCAGTCCAGAGTTAATCAGTTGTTCACACAGGTAAACTCCTTCTGAGTTAGTTGATTTAGAAAAAGATTCTACACTCAGTGCTAGTTGCTTTTTAAGCCCCTAAAACAAATTCTTTTTGGCAGCAGAGTCTGGAGAAGACATTTTTGTGTGATCTGTTACTAGGATGTAAGGTTCTAGAGAACAGAAATGCATTTATACCCTGGTGAAGCCCTAACACCAAGAACAGTGCAAGACACATAGTTTATGTTCTGTAAATATTCTATGCAATACCTTCAATTTAAAATTTTGTGTGTTTTTTTAATACTTAGTTCCTACTTGTAAAATAAATCAGTTCATTATAGAAATTTGGAAAAATTTTTAAACCTAAAGGAGAATATAAAAATTATTGATGATACCATTAACTAGAGGTAATCGTCATAAACTTTTTTTCATTAATGTGTGAGTGATTTTATAAAAATGGTTTGGTGCGTGTGTGTGCATGTATGTGTACACATGAGAATCATTAAACTTATATGCATAAAGTTTTTGGCAACATATCATGAGTGTTTTCTCATATGGTTAAATTCTTTGGAACCATGATTGTTAGTGGTTACATAATTTTCAAGCATGTAGATTTACCATAATTTGTCGGGTATATACCCTATTTGGGACCATTAAGTTTGCTTTATTTAGTCATTTTTGGTAAAAATAAATAATACAACTATGAATGTCCTTATATATTAGTCTTTTGACATCACTAATTATCCCCTTAGGATAACTTGTCTTTGAAATGGTTATAGAAATTTATAGTGAAATAAAAATTTTCAGGAATGTTCCTTCACTCTTGATAACATCAATTATCATTCTTTTCCATTGTTTCCAAGTATGTAAAAAGTAATATATCATTACGTGTGAATTTGAACTTAATTTTTTATTTGTGCGTAACAGCGTGTTTTCATAAATAGATATTTTAATAAATTAATTGTATGTGTTATTTATGTTTTTAGTTGTCTGTTTCTTAGTGACTTATAAGAGCACTTTATATATTACAGATAGGATGCATTTATCTGTTGCACAAATTTTTCCCCTTTGCTATTTCATCTTAAATGTTATAATGCTTTTGATGTACAGAAGATTTACATTTTTGTATATTTCAACACACTGATTTGTGGTTTATTTTCTAACTTTCATTCCTACAATGCTCTTTGTTAACTGACATCACCTATAATCATTTCATTTTAGTCCTTCTGTGGCTTTATATTTCAGGTAGGTTGAACTTTTTAACCAATCTATAATTTATTTCAATGTAATTTATGAGTCAGAAATTGAATTTTATCTTTTACCAATTGTCTTGTTATAATTTATTCAGTAACAGTTTCCCACCCCAATTATTTTGTATACAAATTTTATGATAAACTAAATTTTGTTCCTGATTTCTTCAGTTAGAATATCCACTTCTTCATATTTCACTTGTATCAAAGCTTGATAATACCTTATATGTGGTAGAGTAAATCTCTTCTCTTTATTATTATTTTTTTAAATCTCAAGGCAATCCCCTGTAATTTTAAATTTCAAGTAAACTTGGGGCGCCTGGGTGGCTCAGTCGTTAAGTGTCTGCCTTCGGCTCAGTTCATGATCCCGGGGTCCTGGGATCGAGCCCCGCATCGGGCTCCCTGCTCCGCGGGAAGCCTGCTTCTCCCTCCCCCACTCTCCCTGCTTGTGTTCCCTCTCTCGCTGTATCTCTCTCTGTCAAATAAATAAATAAAATCTTTAAAAAAAAATTTCAAGTAAACTTTAGAATCCTATTAACAAGTACAAAGAGCGGGAAAGATAAGATTTCCACCAAAAGTAAATCATTAAAATTTTAAAATAACTTGGAAAGAGATCTGTTTATAATCTTGAGTTCTCCATCATATTATGCGCCCACACAGCACAAAATTATGTTTACACAAATATATATCTCCTTTTTTTCAATAAAATAAAATCTTCTTATAAAAGAAGTTAACATTTTCTTCACATAGAATAAGTGTATTTCATGCCATATTTATCCATGTGTATTTTAATATTTTTCTTGGGATTTTTTTTCACAGTTGTCAGGCATATGGGTTGTTTTCACTTTTTGGCTGTTATGTTTAATGCTTTTATGAACATTTCTGTGGAAGTTTTTGTGTAGACATAGGTCTTCATTTCTCTTGGGCAGACATAAGACTGGAATTGCTGGCTCACTTGGTAACTCTATACTTAACCCTTTGAGTACTGCCAGATGGTCTTCCACCACAGCTGTATTATTTTGCATTTTTTTACTCGTAGTGTGTGGGGGTTCTAATTTCTTCATCCTTGTCAACACTTGTTATTATCTGTTTCTTTTATTCTAGCAATCCAGTGGGTGTGAAGTGGTATCTCATTGTAGTTTTAAATTAAGATTTTTTATGATATCTTTAAACTAGTCATTGCTCTTATAAAGTAAAGCTATAGTAACTCTCATAACAGATTTTCTTGACCTCTTGCCCCTGTGCCCCTGTCAGACGTATTGGCTGATGCCTCATGCACAATGAACACTAGTGGCTGGTGCTATTCTCCAGCATCCACACGGGAGAGTCAGAGCCATGCACTGCTTACAAATGCAGGTTCTGTGCCCGGACTGCCTGGAGTCAAGTCTCAGCTCTGCAGTTTACCTGCTGGTATGACCCGGGAAAGTTATATACATTGGATCACAGATGTCCCAAATTCTTGGTATTAACAGATATGATTTATGCAAGAAAGACAAAAGGGAATTTTAATGAGTGTACACACGCTGAGAGAAATAACCTTAGTTTTATAACCCCCAAATTGGCAAGTTGTCATAAACGTTTAAGTTGAAATCATTTATTTTCAGGCATATTTGTATAATTTTAATGATTCTCCACTTTAATAACTTGTTTTCAATAAACAAAACAAATACTGCTATCAATTTTATGAAATAAAATATTTCCATAATATTTTTGTATTTATTTTATATATAATTATCTTTTCAAATGAATTCTAATTGATTTTTAGGAAATAAGTATTATCTACAAGTAGTAACATACTAGTAAATGTTTAATAATTGGCTTTGGAAAATGTATGTATATACATATAGATGTGTGTGTGTATACACACAGGCTTATAAATTTGATTGATATAAAGGACTGTAACACACGATTAAAAAATACAATTTATAATACTTTTTATTGAAAGTCCTGTATAGTCAATTGATTCTCAAAGAATGCTTTCATTGATTTTTGCCAAACTCCTCTATTTGAAGTAACCATGGTTGCTCTTCAACCATGAATTGAAAAGTGGAGTTGCAACCTAATTTACTTTTCCCAAAAAATTTATTGTCATCAAATTAGGTGCATGATCTATAGGTGAACTCTTTCTCACCCTTGATCAAGGACATTAATCGGTAACATGCAGACCTTCACTGCTACCAGGGTTCTGCTGCTCAAGAGATAGCCTGGAGTGTTTTCTGTGGTTGGAGTACATTCATCCCTTCTGTTCCATTTATTGCAAAATGAGCTGTTGAATTACTCAACGGGACAGAGTTTGCTCAGTAACAGCTAAGGCACTCTTCAGATATATCAGCCAACTGTAGTATTGGCAATTGCTAGGGCAAGTTAAATTTTATTTATCATTTTCCTCTTTTCATCTTTTCCATGTAACTTCTAAATTTCTTATATATGTCTACTGTTTTTCCAAAGTGGTTTTTACAAAAGCTGATTTATCATACTCTACTTGTTTTGTTTATAACCCTTCAACCAGTCAGTATATATTTTTATTCTTGATGCAGACTCCCCTGAGCCCTATTCATGACTGCTCAAACTCGTTTCAAAGATAAAATGTCCTATTCAATCATTTGGAATTGAACATGAGAGATTCTCTAAATTTTCCTCCTGTTCAGGCAGCAAGTTACTCTGCTGTCCTAGAGAGCTTCTTTTTTTCATTGACATGCAATATTTTCTAAGAGAGTTGACCATTTTTCTCTTTTTGCTCATCTTTACATATTGATTTATAGTTAAATATGAGCTATAGTTATCCCAAGAATGGGATAAATGCCTTTCTGAAATTTTTGAATGCGAATGAAAGAAAAAAATGACATTTACTGTACTTCTGCATTAGTTTACAGAGATCCAGCAAACCTAAGCAGCCACTCGGTAATCCCAGAGTACTTGGATTCTGATTATTTCCTCACTGTGTTTGAGAAAACACAAGAGTGGACACAAGGTCTGCTGGTGATCGGCTTTCTTTTGAGCAAAGCCTGAACTCCAGGAATATGCAATGGCAGGAGACAGTGCCTTTGCCTGGGTCTCCCTTCATGCCCTAGCCACCCAACCACTTTGGGCTCTAGTGTGTTTGCGACTTGCAGAGGGCAGAGGGCTCCAAAAGCCCGGGGTCTTTACTTACCTCTAGGTCTTATTTACCTAAATTAGGAACCTTAGACGTTTTACTAGCATCTTCTCAGATTACTTCCTAGGCAGCTGCTCCTTCTCAGGAATGGAGTCTGACTTACATTACTTCCTGCTAACTATATTCCCTGGCATTCCAGCTGGAACCTGAAAAGCTGACCTAAAGTTCCAGTAGGCCTTGGGACTTTCACAAAATGATCTTCCTTCCCTTCCTTTCCTTCCTTTCCCTCCCCTCCCTGCCTTCTTCATCTATCATCTCTCTCTTTCTTCTTTCTTCCACATGGTTTTCTGATGAGCTTTTGTCCAAGCAAATTATTGTGATGCATGTAGTCAATTTCATAAGCCGTCATGATTCCCTCATGTAACCAGAAACTTAGTTTATTAGTTTCCTATTTATGCTATAACAAATTACCACAAATTTAGTGGCTTAAAAAACACAAATTAATTAATTATAGTTCTGGCCCTCAGAAGTCCAAAAACTGTGTTAAGATGCTAAAATCAAGGGTTACATTCCTTCTAGAGGCTTTCTAGAGGCCTTTCTGACTCTTTGGTTTTTCCGTCTTCTGTAGGGGACCCACGTCCCTTAGCTTATGGCTACATCACTCAACCTCTGCTTCTATTGGCACATCTCCTCTTCTGATTCTCCCATCTTCTTCTTTCCTTATAAGAAAACTTGTAATTACATTGGGTCCACCTGGATACACCAAGATAATCTTCCCATCTCAAAATCCTTAACTTAAATACACTCACAAAGTCTCTTTTGTCATGTAAGGTAACATATTCACAAGTATCAAAGATTAGGACATGAACATCTTTGGGGGACTTGTTATTCTGCCTACCACACTTACTCTCAGTTATGCATATCTTATGCTGCCATTTCTGTATTTGTATGTGTATTTTTTGCAAACAGGGTTACCATAAGAAAAAGGCTTCTGAACTTCTGCTTTAATTTTGTATACATAGGCAGTGATTTCTGGAGTGGAGCAAAATATGAACATGAAGGATTGATCATCTGTTTACTGTAATGGAAACAGTATCAAGAAAATCCAAGCATTCAAATATCCTTGTTATAAGAAAAATCTGAGGTCTTCTTATTAATATAGTCAATCTTATTCTTGAGCCAAGTAAGCGCAAAAATTATCCTGACACTTGGTTGGAATCTGGGAAAGAGCTCAAAATCTTGGATGTAAAATGGAATATTCATTATGTTTAGCAGAAGGGATTCTAAAGCTTACAGATTGGCTATAATTTTACATAATAATTTAGGGACCCCATGTGAATATTAATTCAACAGAGGATCTACTCTTGTATTTCACGGTATTGGAAGACAAACTGCAAGTTACTGTTGGCTCCTCTGATCAGTCTACATCAGTCCTTTGTAATACAGACTATGAGTCCCATATGGGACCTCATATTGACCACATATTATTAATGGCTTCTGTGGAATACTAATCCCTCTCTCCCTCTTCTACTTTTCATTCAACCTCGTCTTATAAATAGTAGAATTGTCACTTTATTTAAGTTTGATACCTCTTTTTGAACATTATTATACAATTATGGTCATCTATTTAAATTACATTTTCTGTAAGTTCTTTATGTCCTGAGGCAGTTTTGAATTCAAAAGACTTGATGTTGATGGGGCGCCTGGGTGGCTCAGTCATTAAGTATCTGCCTTCGGCTCAGGTCATGATCCCAGGGTCCTGGGATCGAGCCCCGCATCGGGCTCCCTGCTCAGTGGGAAGCCTGCTTCTCCCTCTCCCACTCCCCCTGCTTGTGTTCCCTCTCTCGCTGTGTCTCTCTCTGTCAAATAAATAAATAAAATCTTAAAAAAAAAAGATTTGATGTTGAATCTGTCAGTCATGATGGGGAAAAAAAAAGTTGTAATTTCAGTTAATGAAATTCAGCAAAGACTTTAGATTGAATTTAATCAGATCAGGTCAAACATATAGCATAATAGCTTTGTACTGGTGGTGAAATAAAATGTTCTCAGAAGAGACTAAAATGATGTATCAGGTTATACAATTCGAGATGTTTCCTTATACAACAGAAAAAGCTTACCTATAAAACAGTACCCTATCCATAACTTTCTGACTCCAGCCTGGGTGGAGTGAACACACTCTACCCTGTGACACTCTCACACTGAGCAAACTATAAACTCTGGACAGAATGCATGAAGTAGCTATGACTCTGAAAATAAATGATAGCAGGTGTATTAAGAAAAGAGACCACAATCTGATGTAATATGACACTGGTAGGAGTTTCTCATGTTTTCCCCTCCAGAATCATTCTACCCAGACTCAAAAACAGTCAAAACCCAGAGGTATGCAGTGGGTAGAGGGGGAATAAGTCCAATAGGAGTCCTCTCTTATAGGTCCAAAAGCAGGAGACAAGACTCCAAGTGTCATAAAGAGTAAGAGGAAATCCCTCCTTTGTTTCTCTTCTTTCTCACTGCAGCCCCTAGACACTACCATGATGGCATGTTAGGGGCAAAGATGATGGCAGCAGGGGCTCCAAGGGAAGCACTCTGAGAGAAGAAGCTTCACTCTGACAAGAGAAGCTACAGTCACAAGACCGTAGCGGAATTGTGGGGCAATTCCTACCACTATT
Organism: Mirounga leonina; assembly: GCF_011800145.1. Taxonomy (NCBI): domain Eukaryota; kingdom Metazoa; phylum Chordata; class Mammalia; order Carnivora; family Phocidae; genus Mirounga; species Mirounga leonina. The sequence goes on from NW_023270498.1 coordinate 10,634,777, forward strand.
TTTTCCTCAGTTCTTGTGCTTCTTGGTCCCCCAATAGATGTAGTCATGAGAATTGTGATGCAGATCAGAGAAAGTAGTTTTGGCTTTCTGGCTGACATATTGGGAAAGGCGGAGAGGGGTGGCAGATCATGGAAACTTTAGCGAGTGGAGGGGAAGAAGGTGAAGAGATCAATTCCATAATGTTGCTTTTGAACTCCCAGTTTCATCCAAGAGCTGTTCATGAGTGTTTCTAATTTTAAATAGCATACTCTAAACTTTAAGAACTTCAATAAAGGACAAACCACCAGCTAGGTCTCAGATTGGCTACCGGGGCTGTGCATATGGAACAGACCTAAGTGGCACTGAAAAGGCCTAGGAAAATAAATGAATAGTGAAACCACAGCTTAAAAAAGTGGATCAGAAGCATGGACTAAAACTCATTTGACTCTTGATCTCAGCTAAGGTCTTGGTCTCAAAGTCATGTTAAAAATAAAACTAGCCAGGGAAATCACCTGCTGGAACAAACAAACGAAAAGTCAACATTTTCAAGATTTAAATAAGACCCACAGTTTCATGATACAATATTCAAAATGTCCAGGATATGATCCAAAATTGCTCAGCAAATGAAAAATCAGGTAAATCACAATTTATAATGGAAAAGGCAATCAAAAGCAGCTATTACAACCATGCTCAGAGAAGTAAGGCTGAAACATTTTTGAAACAAATAGTAAGATAGGAAGTCTCAGCATAGATATAAGAAAAATAGTTTAAAAAGCACCAAATAAAATTTTGAGAACTAAAAAATAAAAAAATCAACATAAATAATCCAGTAGATGGGGCAAATAAAAGAATGAAAAGGACAGAAGAAAGAGTCAATGACTTTGAAGAAAGAAATTATACCACCTGAACAGCAGAGAGAAAAAGATGAGAAGAAAATGAAAAGACTTCTGGAAAAGGTCAAACGTGTAACATTTATTTCATCAGACTCCCAGAAGGAGAAGAGAAAGCATGGCACAGAAAACTTGCTTGAGAAAAAAAAAATGTCTGAAAACTCCCTAAAATTGAGCAAAAGACAAACTTAGAGATTCAAAAAGTACAGCAAATCTAAAAAAGTGTAAACTTAGAGAAATCCACATCCAGATGCATAATAACCTAACAAGCTATATATTAATGCAATAGAAAGAATTTGAAAGCATCCAGAGAAAAAACAATGCATTACCCATTAGGAAACAGTAGTTGGAATGACTGCATGTTTTAAGTGAAAAGGTCAAGCAATAACATTATAAAAGTGCTGAAGGGAAAAAAAAAACTATAAATTGAAAATTATATATCTAGCAAAAATATTCTTTAGGAAGAAAGATGAAATAAAGACATTCTCAGATAAAAGGAAAGTAAGAATCTGTTGTTAGTAGATCTGCTATATAAAAGAAACCCTAAAGTGAGTTCTTCAGGCTTCTGAATCACAGGGAACATGGGAACATCACCAACAAAGAAAGCATGAAAGAAATTGTAACTATATAGATAAATAAAATGGGCTATTCTTCTCCTCTTACACTGTTTGAAACAGGTATGCAGATGAGGGAAAATGTTATAGCATTGTCTACAACAATGGGTTTTTAAGTATGCAGAGGTAATATATGACAACTACAAGGATGGGGAAAATAAAGACACCTATATGGTGGGAAGTTTTCAACATTCCACTTGAAATGGTAAAATATCAATTCCAAGTAGAGCGTGAAAAGTTGAGTTTGTATATTGTAATCCTTACAGCAATCATTAAAAAATTATACAAGGAAATATAGTCAAAATTCATAGATTTAAAATGAATCACTCAAAAAATTCAAATAATTCGAAAAGAAGCATCAAAGAAAAAAGAAGGAATGAAAAAGAGAGGAAACAGAATACAAAAAGCAAAATGGTAGACCTACATCCAAATGTCAAAAATAATTACATGAAATATAAATGATCTCAACACATTAATTAAAAGACAGAGATTGTCATGACGGATAAAAAGAAGACCCAACCATATACTATCTAAAAGCAGCCCACTTTAAAATAATGATATGGGAAGTATAAAGGTAAAAGGATGGAAAAGATTTCTCATGCAAACAATAATGGAAAGAAAACTTGTGTGGCCATATAAATATCACAAAAGTAGATTTCAGAGCAAGGAAAATTGCTTAAAATAGACATTGTGTAATGATAAAATTCAGTAAACGTAACAACCTAAGTGTTTATATATCTAACAACAAAGCTTTTTTTTTTTTTTAAAGATTTTATTTATTTATTTATTTAAGTGAGAGAGAGCAAGCACAAATGGGGGAAGAGCAGAGTGAGAGGGAGAATCCCCACTGATCAGGGAGCCTGATGCAGGGCTTGATCCTGGAACTCTGGGATCATGACCTGAGCTGAAGGCAGATGCTTACCTGACTGAGCCACCCAGGTACCCCATAACAACAAAGCTTTGAAATACAAGGAAAAAAGTGACAGAAATAAAAGGAGAACTACAGGTGGAGACTTCTAAGTCTCTCTCTTAGTATCAATGAACAGGTCAAAACAAAATCAGAACAGGAGACAAGGCAAAATAACCCCACAGCCAAATGGATCTAATTGACATTTATAGAATGTTCTTCCAACAACAGCAAGATATGCATTATTTTTAAGTGCACATGGCAAAAATGCATAAACATAGACCATATTCCACACAAACTTAATGATTTAAAAGATATAAAATCAGTAAAAGTATATTTTCTGACCATAATGGAATTAGACTAAGTATCAGTAACTGGAAAATCATAGAAAATAATAGAAACTCTTCATCCAAACTCCTGAAAATTAACATACAACTAAATAATCAATTGGTTAAAGAAGGAGTCTCAAGGGAACTTAGGAAAATAGTTTGATATGTTCTACATATCAAAATTTGTGGGATACAGTCAAAACAGTGCTTACAGAGAGATGTATCACATTAAATGATAATGCCAGGGCAGAGATGTCTAAGGAACCTTTCTGGCTGAGGGACTGCTGTGCCAGATGGAGAAGTTCTGGAACAGAGGTGTGGAGGATGCCAAGTTGTGTGTTCAGGCTCTGTCAGGTCTCAAGGATTGGGCATAAGCTTAGAGAACCTCAGGTAGTGAGAATTTATTGGAAGACTGTACAGAAGATATAAAAGAAAGCAAGATCAGTTTTAAAAATTATTAGCAAATACATGCATGCCTCACAAGAAACTGACCTGTGTTCGTCATTTTTCAGGGTATAACAAACTCATGGGCTTTGGGCATATTTAGCTTCAGATCCAGGATCTGCCATTTATCAGTTTGATGATCTGAGGTGGTGTACTACTCTTCAGCCCTTGACATACAGCTAGTCCTCAATAAATGGTAAGTGTTGGGCTGGTGGTGGTGATAGTAAAAGCAGGGAGCAGCTTAAGAGATGCAGCAGCACCCCGGCAGTCTGTGTGCTGCTGACTCAGTTCCTCTATTTCTGCTTCTCACTGGTTCTTTCTTCTCCTCTGTCATTTCATTTCCCTCTCTCAGACATTCCTTCAGGGTCCTCCAGGATCCTGGATTAAGACTTGCTTGTTTGGAGGACATGACACTACATATAGAAAACCCTAAAGACACCATAAAACAAATGACTAGAACTGATAAATGAATTCAGTAAGGTCACATAATATAAAATCAATATACAGAAATCCATTGTATTTCTATACACTACACTGAGAGAAATTAAGAAAACAATCCCATTTACAACGGCATCAAAAAGAATAAAATACCTAGGAATAAATGTCACCAAGAGGTAAAAGACTTGTACTATAAAAACTATAAGACATGGATGAAATAAATTGAAGATGACACAAAAAAGTGGAAAAATATTCCATGCTCATGGGAAAACAAATATTGTTAAAATGTCCATACTACCCAAAGCGATATACAGATTTAATGCAATCCCTACCAAAATACCAAAGGCATTTTTCACAGAACTAAAAGAAATAATCCTAAAATTTGTATGGAACCACAAAAGACCCCAAACAGCTAAATCAATCTTCAAAAAGAAGAACAAAACTGGATATATCACAATCCCACATTTCCAGATATACTACAAAGCCGTAGTAATTAAAACAGTATGGTACTGGCACAAAAACAGACACATAGATCAATGAAACAGAATAGAGATCCCAGAAATAAACCCACAGTTATGTGGTCAATTAATCTTTGACAAAGGAGGCAAGAATATGCAAAGGGGAAAAAGTCTCTTCAACAAATGCTGTTGGAAAAACTGGACAGCTACATGCAAAATAACGAAACTGGACCACTATCTTAAACCATACACAAAAATAAAATTCAAAATGGATAAAGGGACTAAATGTGAGATCTGAAACCATAAAAATCCTAGAAGAGAGCACAGTAAATAATAAAGTCTCTGACATAAGCTGTAGCAACACTTTTCTAGATGTGTCTCCTGAGACAAGGGAAACAAAAGCAAAAATAAACTATTGGGACTACATCAAAATAAAAAGCTTCCACACAGCAAAGGAAGCAATCAACAAAACTAAAAGACAACCTATTGAATGGGGGAAGATACTTCCAAATGACATATCCAATAAAGGGTTAGTATTCAAAATATATAAAGAACTTTACAGCTCAACACCAAAAACCAAATAATCTAATTAAAAATGGGCAGAAGACATGAACAGACATTTCTCCAAAGAAGACATACAGATGGCCAACAGATACAAGAAAAGATGCTCAACATCACTCATCATCAGAGAAATGCAAACCAAAACCACAGTGAGCTAAAATAAAAAACACAAGAAACAATAAGTGTTGGCAAGGATGTGGACAAAAAAGTCCTCTTGTACTGCTGGTGGGAATGCAAATTGGTACAACCACTCTGGAGACCAGTATGGAGATTCCTTAAAAACATTGGAAATAGAATTACCTTATGATCCAGTAATTCCACATTTACTCAAAGAATATGAAAACACTAATTCAAAAAGATATACGCACTCCTATGTTTATTGCAGCATTATTTACAATGGCCAAATTATGGAAGCAACCCAAGTGTCGATCAATAAATGAATGTATAAAGAAGAAGTGGTATATATATATATATACAATGGAATATTACTCAGTGATAAAAAAAGAATGAAATCTTGGCACCTGGGTGGCTCAGATGGTTGAGCGTCTGCCTTCGGCTCAGGTCATGATCCCAGGGTCCTGGGATCGAGTCCCGCATCGGGCTCTCTGCTCCTTGGGAGCCTGCTTCTCCCTCTGCCTCTCTCTCTCTCTGTCTCTCATGAATAAATAAATAAAAATCTTTAAAAAAAAAAAAAGAATGAAATCTTGTCATTTGCAACAACATGGGTGGATCTAGAGAGTATAATGCTAATTGAAATAAGTCAGTCAGAGACAAACAAATACCATATGATTTCACTCATATGTGGAATTTAAGAAACAAAACAAAGAAAAAAGAGACAAACTAAAAAACAGACTCAACTATAGAGAACAAACATGTTTGTTGAGGGGAGGTGGATGGGGGGATGGGTGAAATAGGTGAAGGGAATTAAGAGTACACTTACTGTGATGAGCACTGAGTAATGTATAGAATTGTTGAATCACTATATTGTGCACATGAAACTAATGTAACACTGTATGTTAACTATACTGGAATTAAAATACAATACAATACAATACAATACGGTACAATACAATACAATACAATACAATACAATACACACTTGTGTGGGGCATGAGCCAGGATTCCATGATTTAGCAACACCAATAACGTAGGGAGATAGCACTTCATGCTGAGGATTCAGTAGCCCATTTCTTTCTCACCAGGACCCCATATTGTAATAGTTTCAGCTCGGTTATGAGCAGAGGTTCAATGTGTAAAAGAATGATGGCTGACCCACTGTCAATCTGTCTTTCCCACATCACACTGTTGCTGGGGATGGCATTCCCTTTACTGCAAGTTATGAGGTAGGTTCTGGTCCCTCTGAATTTTAGGATGCCACTTCCTCTAGCAGAGCTAATATATAGCAGAACTGGCTTGAGTTTTTCCCTTCAGTTTTCATCCATAATTAACATTTGGTGGAAGTTCCAAGAGGAAATGGAATGATTAAAAGCAGGTAGGAAAATCCACCAACCAGAACATTCCTTATTAAACAATCAAGAGTAGACTGATGTCTTGCTCATTTGGATTGTCAGGGAGTCTCAGGGGAACCTTCAGAGGATTACTGAAACCTTAGAAGCTCTGACTCAGTTCCTCTATTCCCTCAAGCCCTCAGTGCTGTGGCAATCTGTGCATTAGAAACCATTATACATCTGCTTCCTTGGATGGAGTTTGTGTAAATATCCTGGATTATTTTAGGGATGTGAGAAGAGTTCTGAATGTAACAGGCACCATCCTAGAGGCAGCTCCCTCCGGGAAAGGGCCTGCTCAGCGTCCCACTGTAATCCATTCTGGTGTCTGCAACTCAGGACATTCCCGTCAGAAAGGATCTCCTCACCCTGACCTGCATCATCTGTATAGCCACTTAAGCCCACTTCTTCTGAGAGTGGGAGAACAGCTGGTCACCTTCAGTAGAGCATGCACCTGCTGCTGGCATTTTTAACACATGTTGAGATAACTGAAGCTTCCAAGATACCTGTTGAAGAGTGTATGTGTCTTTGCCTTCTATATTCCAAGATGACACTGCTGAAGAGTTGTTCTCCATGTCAGGAGAACAGCCCTCCATGTCAGGAGGGCTGAAACAACCAACTGGGATCTTGGACAACATATATGTGAATATTATCTTTGTCCTGACTGTAGAATCTGTTGCTGCTTAGAGCTCTGTCTCCTGACCTTGTAAGATTACGTAGTGCCTTTGCTCAAACAGCCTCTTCTTATTCTCTGCCCTGTCCCGCCTTGTGATGCCCCACGACACCTTGCTGAGTTACAGAGCTTCTGCCTTCCTTGTTTTCCCAGTGTTGCTCAGTCATGCTGTGTTATCGGAAAGGACTTCCCTAGTCTTAATCACATTTTATTAGCCAGCCTGGCTTGAGTTCTTTTTATAGCAGCTGCTTTCGAATCTGGGGGTCACTCAGTTTCCAGTCTGTTCAAGTTCATGGACTGTTCTTGAATTATGGTGGTTGTCTCCACAGTGTTGAAATCTAAACACCAATCTTACCTTAAATATTTTTCTCTTTTCAAACAGTGACCCTCCAACTTGAGTATGCATTTGGATTCCTTGTGGAACTCTGGTAAAATATAGACAAGCACCATCCCAGACCTGCTGAATCAAAAATGATCAGAGAAGAACTCCTCACTTGGTCTATTAAGAAAAACTTCCCCCTGAGGATCTGAAGTGACCGGTGGTTACATGGCTTGTAACTCTCTCTAGGGTAGTGGTTCTCAAAATGTAGTGCACTTCATGATCCCCAAAAGATTTGAAAAAACATGACTGCTGCACCCTACCACAAGATATGAGTTAGTAGAGTCTAGGGTGGTGCCAAAGTATTTGCTTTTCTAACAAGTTTCCAGCTGATATTGATACTGCTGTTCTAGGACAACACTTTGAGATTCCCTCCTTTAGAGAATCTTTTCATTGTTTGGTTCATGGAGTTAATCATCTCTACAAGGAAAAGGAGAATATAGGTGTCAGAGAAATGTTTCCTTCCAGGTGAAGATACCTGGTCAATATGATGACCAACAGAGGGATTAGAGATGGTGGCCGTGGCATAGAGTCTAAACAAGCAAAGAGCCTAAACAAGGAGGCACACCATCAGACACTACATATGTGTGGAAAAGGAGTGGATATCTGTTGATTTTTTTTTTTTTTTTGCCTGCCTGGCATCTCCTCTTCTGTCTTGTGTTAAAAGAATGCTCTTATCAAGAACTTATCCCATGTTGTTGAAGTGGAAATAACACATCCCCCTTCACTTCCCTCATGGAGTGGACCCATGACCTAGACCTGGCCCACCATAATTCTGCATTCCCCTGTCTACAGTGTTTGGATTACAGATAGATGTATCATCCAAGTTGGCCAATGAGCGCTCTCTCTGGATAGTGCTAGGATTCTCAGAAAAGAGGCATTCTTTCCTTCTGATATCACAGATTTGCCATTTTATAGAAAGCCTTCTTAGGGGGAGGGGGAGCAGAGAGAAGCAGGGCTGAAAGGTAGGAAGAGAGAAAGAGCAAGGTCAAGAAAGAACTTGAGACAAAGCCCTCCATCTGAGCACCTACTCAGCCGTGCATGAAGCTGTCTTCTAATGCTTCTGCTTCTCAGCTAGGCAGCCAGTGCCTTTTGTTTTTACTCAATCTGTTTTTGCATTGACTTTTTAACATCTCCATCCTTAACAGTTCTGCCTAATACAGTGCATACTCCCAGATGTCTACCATCTTACACAAATTCCCCTGCCATAATAAATTAGGATTTTAAAACATGCAAAGACTGAATGTGCTTTATTTAACATTATGTTACACAAAAGGGTCCCACTGATCAAACACATTTGGGTAATACTCCAGATTATGTTCTTCTCTTGGGAATGTATTTCACACATTAGCCTATTTAAGAACCTGAGAAGTTTTGAAATATAATTAACCATTTAAGTTTTGTAACTCAGCATTTCCCAAATATATTTGATCACAGAGACTTTCCTGTGTGTGTATGTATGTATGTGTGTGTGTGTGTGTGTAACTTGCTATCCAACATCCATAGTTTTTGTTTTACTTCTGTGATGAATTTCAGGCCATTTTATATGGTTCATAGATGAAGTATCACTCTTATGTTAAACCATTCCTCCAAAAAACACATTATGCTTGTTACAGAACAAATACTACGTGAAATTAAAAGGCATATGGCCTCTTTCCTGGAAGGATCTCTCTATAAATAGCACTCCAGTTTAGCTTTGACTATGAAAGATTAAGTGGTATGATCAAAGTTAGGAGTAAAAGAAGACTTTCTTTGATTTGGGAAGAGGCCTATATTTACTTAACGGCCGGTCTTTCTTTCTGATAGCAGTTTTGGAGCTTGGCCTCAAAGTCTCCCTGGTAGGGTAAAAGGGCTCTTGCACTGGCTCTCTGTAAGCCTGCACAGATGGTACATGGTCTAAAGATCATCACTTTTTAGTCAAAGAACAAGTATGTGAAGTGAGGTTATGAGGAAGAGCCAACCAAAGATACATCCTCTCCTCACATCCCTGCAGGTCCAAGGCTACTTTTAAAACAAGCAGAAAACTAATTCGGATAAGAAAATATATCCATGAGTCCCAATCCAGTGTGGTCAGGTTTCGTCTTTTGGCAATTTGTGCAAAGTTCTGCCAAGACTGAATTTCTTAGTGATAGTGTCTAACTGTCAGGCAGCTCTGCCAGGTTTCCCAGGCCCCAGGGGCTACTAGCAGGCACTAAAATAACCTCCACTCTTCTCCTCCTGTGGCCTCCATCGAGCTCCAAGGACTGCCACTTCTGCTCAATCTTTCTATTCAAACAAGCTTCACTGAACAGGCCCTCCTATTGCTGCTGCCTTCCACCATCTTGGCTGCTGCCCGCCTGAACACCAAAACCTGACCGGATCAGAGTCCCTACATTGTCAAAACCTCATGACGTGACATGGAACTGAGGGAGGAGATGCCCCTCTCCCTTTCATTCATGTGGCTTTGTCCCACCCCCTTCAAAGAGCTCCCAGAACAGCACTGCATTGACTGATGTCTTAAACAGATTATAGTCAAATAACTCAGAAGAATTTTCGTCCCGGATTTCATTAGGACAAAGGGGTGAGCCCTATGGAGCTGTGATTGGAAGACACATTCACAGAACTGAAACTGAGCTGGGCAAAGAATACCCCTCCGTGGCAGTCAATGCCTTCTTCCTGGGGCCCAGCGTTCCTGACTCTGTTGCTTCACATGGAGTTTTCCAAAGGTGTTTCTCAGTCCCCATAAAAATGTGTTTCTGAAACTCTCAACTCCCTGCCTAGATATGTCTGGGGCTCATACTCAAGCTGGAACACCTACTACAAGGTCATTAAAACGAAACAGCAAAGAGAGCAAAGGAAATAAAAAGACGTATCAATGATATTTGAGACATCTTCAGTGATTGGTAGTCAGAGGTAATACAGTTACCATTTATTTACCTTCTTCCATGTCAGGGATTGGGAAACATTTCTGTAAAGGGGCAGATACTAAATATTTTAGCCTTTACAAGCCATATAGCTTGTATCAGAACTATTCTGCTCTACTCGTGTAGCCCAAAGCAGCCACAGACAATATGTAAATAAATGGGCAAGTCTGTGTTCCAATAAAACTTTATTTAGAAAAGCAGGGGCAGGCTGGATTTGATCTGTGGGCTATAGTATGCCAACCTCTATCCTATGTGATAGAAATATTTCAAGATCTTCCTTCTTTGAAATGTTAATAAAATGCTTATAAATTCATTTTCTTGATATACATATTGAAAGAAAGCATTTAATTGATATTTTCTTTTGTTGTTGTTGTTATTGTTGTTGTTGTTGGTCTTCCATTAAAATGTTCAATACTTTATAATTAGGAGCTGTTGAAACATGCCTTTAAGGTCTCACACTAGAGTTAATTTGGAAGCCTGAGGTACAAACTGTCTGGGAAGTGTTCATTTAACTCAGTCAGATTGCCAGAGTGGAGTAGGTATTTCTCAACCTCTCTCCCAAATATGGAAGATAAATACAGCCTTAACTCCACTTCATGTGCACACGAAAAGGTAGCAAAAGTACCTGATTCCTTCAGGTCTGAAATGCCTGTCCACTGCCTCACCCCAACCCACCACGGAGCACAGTTTTAAGGCACTATAAAATCGTCTGTTCCCACTATGCCTTCTGCTCTGTCTCCTCCCTTCCACCCCCTCATTCCACCCTTTTCTAACTACCCCTTAGGAAAGTAGCTATCTGTGCAAATTCAAAATTAACTTATCTTAGTTTAAAAAAGATAGGCAGAAGTAAATGAAGGTATACTCTAGTGTCGTAGGAGAGGATCTCAAGGTTGGAGGAATATTTCATTTTCTATTTCAAGAACTGGTTACACATCCTTGAAATCAACCAACAAGCAAGTATGGAATACCCAGTATGCGTCAGGTCTGTGCTAGGCATTCCATGTGTGTTATCTCATTTAGACATTTAGATTTTGCGGCTTAAGGACCCGCCCAGAGTTTAGTGAATCAGAACAACAAACATCATTTTCATTATTTTATGCACGATTAAAAGGCCAAATGGGCTTGTATGCAAACACACCCCACTGGTAACGCTGCTAGTGAAACCACAAAAAGGAACAGTGAAAACTATCACCAAGAAATTAAGAATGTAATTTCACTGAGCAGTGATACTAGACAGTATTTTTTGTTCCCCCAAATATCCACTGTGAAAAGAAGAGAAGTTGGAAAGGGCAGAAAAACATCCTGGAGGGCTCCTGTTGCAATTCTCCCGGTGCCCCTGGTCTGGGGCTGCTGCAAGGCTGGCTGAGCCACTGTCTGCACAGCCTCCTCACCCTGCAGACAGCCCGCCTGAGTGTGCTCATGGGGACAGAGGGGCCTGACAGCAGGAGAGCAAGTCCCCGAGTGCAGGTGCTTTCTGACTCTGTTTGCATCACTTGTGCACTTGTCCCATCCGCCAAAGCAAGCCACTGGCCAAGGGGTGGGGAAATCGACCTCACCTCTTGTGGGCAGTCACATTGCAAGGTGGCAGCGCAGACCGGGAGGATGAACCCATTGGGGCTCTTGTCATAAAAATCTACCCCAGCCAACAAGATCTTTTCTGCAAGCCACTGAATGCATATCCACCCCTCCTTATTTTATTTCCTCCTGCAAAAGAATTAGAAAAGGCTCTCCTGGCACATGAACCCTCATTACATCTGACGGTAGCGAACGAGGCCAACTGCAGCATTGCCAGCTCATGGGTGATGTAACCCAGAGTCTTTACAGAACAGCTCTGCAAACTATACTTGGGTAGAATTATAGCTTTTTACCTAGTAGAGTTGTTCCATTAGAAAAAAAACAATGAATGAAAAGTTATAGAAAAAATATACCCTTCCCTGCACTTACTGTGAGCCCCAAAGCCATCCTGTATTTTATGGATGAACCCATTATTTGGAGAATGCCTTTTCTTCCTTCTAGATGTTGGTTATAATAGGAGAAAAAAATCACCCTTCTCTCTGTGCCTGGTAGAAATCAGCACACCACAAAGTCGAGAACTCTGGGCAGGGCTTTCAAATGCACGTAGTTTTTAAGATACTGTTGTGAATACGAGGTCATTATTCCTCTGTGTATTTTTTTTTTTAAGATTTTATTTATTTATTTGACAGAGAGAGAGACACAGAGAGAGCAGGAACACAAGCAGGGGGAGTGGGAGAGGGAGAAGCAGGCTCCCCGCAGAGCAGGAAGCCCGATGCGGGACTCGATCCCAGGACCCTGGGATCATGACCTGAGCCGAAGGCAGTCACCTAACCAACTGAGCCACCCAGGCGCCCCTATTTTTTTTTTTTTTAACAGACATGCTGTTATAGGCTGAAGAGCCATGCAAGGAATAAAATGTGCATCTCCCCTCACATGAGGACTAAGTGAAGATTGTGTTGTGGGAATTGAGCAACATAGCTGGTAAACACTGAGCTCACAATGGCAGAAACCTGATGGCTGTTTTCATTACAATTACGAAGTTTGGGCCTCTTCTGAAAACCCGGATTTTCACTTTTTGCTGGAACCAGCCCTCCCAGTTAGGTTTCTAGTACTACTTGCTCCTAGTAAGTGTAGGCAGGAGACCACAAAACAAAACAAAATAAACAACTCATGTTCAGGGTTTAGGGAAGGGAGAGAGAGTGAGAGGTGCTGTGAATATGGACCCCTTTGTCAGTCTGGTCTGTCCAGGAAGGAAGAAACCACTTTCAATGTGTCACACGGAGGAGTTCATGCATGGAGTTGGTTTCACAAGCAACAGAAGAGCTGAGAGGCTGGACAAAGGAAGACGATGCAGTCAGAGGTTAACACAAGGAATCAGCTGTTCACACCCCAGGGTTGGAGAGTACTTCAGAGAAGGCAGGCCAGCCGCCAGAGCCCTGGGAGCCCTGGGAGCTGCCCTCACAGGGCCTGGCTGTGCAGGGGCTGGGGTCACATGGCTGTGGGTCTGAGGTGCTGTGTTCTCCTGTCCCCCAGCTAATGCCCCACATGGTGGCCCTGGGGGGGGAGCTGTTGCCAGGAGGCCCCCGCGGCCGACCTTCAGAGCCCCCACTCTCCCCACACCCCAGGGCTTTCCGGGATGGGTCATTCATGCCTGATACAGGTCTCCTGGTGGGCAACTTCTGCTGAAGGACTCTCCATCAGCCCTAGATGCTCTGACTGCACTTGGAGGCTCTTCCTGTCCAGTCCTTTCTACTTGCCCTTCTTCTGATGTGTGTCAGACCAACTGCAGTCAAAGGCTCCCTCTCTCTCCTCTTGCTCTCTCCTGCCTTTATCCATCACTAGTTTTCCACCCCTCCCCCTTTGCCTGTCTGATTCCATCCTGGTGTCTGCTCCTCAGAGAACACAAGCTGATATGCCCTCCCCATCTCTCTCTCTCAGTGAGAGGAGCCACAGTTCATTCCACAGACTCGACCACAAACACCCCTTTCTCCTCACCTCCGACAAGGCAAGTCTCTCTCCTTCTCTTAGTCTCCTCTGCCCTCTGAAGCCCTGATCTCCCTCCTTTCTCCATCACTTTTATCCTTCTCCTCCTGTATCTCCAGTTCCACCCTCTCTGGTTCTTCCCCAGTAGAGCCCCATCTACTCCCAAGTCCCTCCCCTCAGTCCCCAGGTTCTCTCAAGCTTTCCTGCTTTCTCTCTCTCCTTCTCACAGCCAGGGGCCTCAGGTGGGCACTGGCCACGCTAAATACTTCCACCTATATGGCAAGGTGCTCACTGCCCCCAGGAGAAAAACCCACATCCAGGTTCCTGCGGGCCCCTGGTCACTAAGTCCAGCGGCTACCTCATGTGACCTGAGACTCCTTATATTTCTGTCAATAAAAGTAGGTCAATTGTATTGACACAGTATTGTCAATACAGAAATACTGTATTGACACAGTATTTCTGTCCTTCTGTTACTTACACACACCCAGCCTCTTTGGAGCATTTGGCACTCTTGGCTGTGCTTTTCTTTGCTGGAAACTCCTTTTTCTCTTCATTTGGAGGCACATTTTTCTTTAGTTCTAGAACTAGTCTTTCCTAGACTCTTTTGGCCATTCCTCTTTCTTTGATCTTTCCCTAGGGACTCTTCATTGGGTCCCTCATCATCTCACTTTTCATACTCTTCCTGGGCAATGAGATCCACACATGGGGCTTTAATTTCTAGTCCAAAGGTGATAATTCTAAAATCTAACTCTATCCTAAAACCCTCTCCAGAACTTTGGACTCCTATATTTGCACTGCTACTATATACTTTGACTCATATTTCTCTCAATGCACGTCAGACTTAACCCATCTACAACCACAACAATCCTCATCTTCCTCCTGATCCACCATGTGCCCTCTGTGTCCCAAGTCAGTCTTGACACCTTTGTGTTGCTCAAGCGAAAACCCAAGTGTCAGTATTGACACTCCCTTTTTTTCCCTTTTCCTACCTGGACTCTTCTTCATAGTATACCTTGAATTCTCTCATACCTCTTCATTTCATGGCTGCTACCCTGGCTCAGGCCACCATCATTCCTTGCCTGGATTGTTCCTACAGGTCCCTAAATGATGTCCCTATATGCAGTCTTGATCCCTTTTAGTCTTTCTTTACATATCAACCACGTGATCCTTCTAAAGTGAAAAGTGCTTTAGTTCCCTTCAGTGCTCCCTCATGCTTCTAGAATCAAGTCTAAAGTCCATGGCATGGTTTACCAGAACTGTCATTAGATGGACTTAGCTCTCTATCCTGACCTTCAGTTTCTCCCACCTCTTTCCCTCCTCCCCTTCCTCCCTGTTTCAGGTCATGTGTAAGCAATTGCAGCTTTCTGAACATGTCATTTCATTCATTTGCAAAATTTTGTCCCAATAGCCTCTGTTCTTGGGACTCTCCTCCATGCCATGCAACTCTGCCAAACCCACAACCACCATGGCCCACTTCAGCAGCTAAATCACACACACCAATCCCCTTACACCTGTCCCCCTTACCTCTGTTACGATGGTTGGTCTGCTTCCCTGCACACCTCCTTTTATAGTCTTACACACTGTACTATAATTGCCTGTTCTCCTGTCATTTTCCACAAGAATAGCTCCTTGAGGGTATAGCCATGTCTTCTCCCCAAGACAATGCACAGGGCCTGGCAGAAGGAATTTTTACTGAGTTAATAAATAAGTTATTCTGCTTTAAAGCTATTAAATATCTGCCTATAGGTAATGATACTATTTTTGCTCAGGACATCATATTCTTGAAGATAATTATTGACCATTTAAAGTGACTACATTTTTAGTAAAGGCACTTTAGTTTTATTGTTGGAATTGTGCATCTTAAGTCTTAGGCCTGCTGAAAAAAGAATGTCCAATTAATGCTCAAGGCATAGACCTAAGATTAATGGATAGAAGGTATACATGAATTATATCTTCCTAAGAATGGAGCCTATCCCCATAAGGAATGGGATGAGGTGAGCTTCCCATCACTACAGTTATCCAAGTATAAATTAGATTAAAACATCATATTTGGGGTGGACTCATCAGGTGATATTTAAGGCTATTTCTGAGCCAGCAGCAAAATTTTGATTCTGATGATTTATATGCTTATATCTCATAGACATATAATTTTAGGCCCGAAAAATATCTTAGGAGTTAATGCAGAATCTCAGGGTTGAAACCTTGAAGATATTCATCTATGAGCCCTTTGGTATGTTTAGTTGATAGCCACAATTTTTATTATTTTAAGAGAAAGTAGTTGTTGTTTTTTTTTTAACTGAGATTAAGTTGTTTTCCATTTAGGATGTTTTAAAATTATCTTTGAATAATAAGCCTCTAGCAGATTAAATAAAGATTGAAGTAGCATTGCATGAACCTCAGCTAGTTTGTGTTTTTTTTGCAAACACTTTTTTTATTATGTTATGTTAATCACCAGATATTACATTATTAGTTTTTGATGTAGTGTTCCATGATTCATTGTTTGCATATAACACCCACTGCTCCATTCAGTACGTGTCCTCTTCAATACCCATCACCAGGCTAACCCATCGCCCCACCCCACACCCTCTAGAACCCTCAGTTTGTTTCTCAGAGTCCATAGTGTCTCACGGTTCTTCTCCCCCACCGATTCCCCCCCTTCATTTCTCCCTTCCTACTATCTTCTTTTTTTTAAAAAAAATATAATGTATGATTTGTTTCAGAGGAACAGGTCTGTGATTCAACAGTCTTACACAATTCACAGCGTTCACCATAGCACACACCCTCTGCAGTGTCTATCACCCAGCCACCCCATCCCTCCCAACCCCCACCACTCCAGCAAGCCTGTTTGTTTCCTGAGATTAAGAATTCCTTATATCAGTGAGATCATATGGTACATGTCTTTCTCTGATTGACTTATTTTGCTCAGCATAACACCCTCCAATTCCACCCACATTGTTGCAAATGGCAAGATCTCATTCCTTTTGATGGCTGCATAATATTCCATTGTATATATATACCACTTCTTCTTTATCCATTCATCTGTCGATGGACATCTTGGCTCTTTCCACAGTTTGGCTATTGTGGACATTGCTGCTATAAACATCAGGGTGCGCATACCTTTCGGATCCCTACTTTTGTATCTTTGGGATAAATACCCAGTAGTACAATTGCTGGATCATATGGTAGCTCTATTTTCAACTTTTTGAGGAACCTCCATACTGTTTTCCAGAGTGGCTGCACCAGCTTGCATTCCCACCAACAGTGTAGGAGGGTTCCCCTTTCTCCACACCCCCGCCAACATCTGTCGTTTCCTGACTTGTTAATTTTAGCCATTCGGACTGGTGTGAGGTGGTATCTCATTGAGGTTTTGATTTAGATTTCCCTGTTGCCGAGCAATGTTGAGTACTTTTTCATGTGTCTGTTGGCCATTTGGATATCTTCTTTGGAAAAATGTCTGTTCATGTCTTCTGCCCATTTCTTGATTGGATTCTTTGTTCTTTGGGTGTTGAGTTTGATAAGTTCTTTATAGATTTTGGATACTAGCCCTTTATCTGATATGTCATTTGCAAATATCTTGTCCCATTCTGTTGGTTGTCTTTTGGTTTTGTTGACTGTTTCTTTTGCTGTGCAAAAGCTTTTATCTTGATGAAGTCCCAATAGTTCATTTTTGCCCTTGCTTCCCTTGCCTTTGGCGATGTTTCTAGGAAGAAGTTGCTGTGGCTGAGGTCAAAGAGGTTGCTGCCTGTGTTCTCCTTTAGGATTTTGATGGACTCCTGTCTCACATTGAGGTCTTTCAACCATTTGGAGTCTATTTTTGAGTGTGGTGTAAGGAAATGGTCCAGTTTCATTCTTCTGCATGTGGCTATCCAATTTTCCCAACACCATTTGTTGAAGAGACTGTCTTTTTGCCATTGGACATTCTTTCCTGCTTTGTCGAAGATGAATTGACCATAGAGTTGAGGGTCCATTTCTGGGCTCTCTATTCTGTTCCATTGATCTGTGTGTCTGTTTTTGTGCCAGTACCATGCTGTCTTGATGATGACAGCTTTGTAATAGAGCTGGAAGTCCGAAATTGTAATGCTGCCAGCTTTGCTTTTCTTTTTCAACATTCCTCTGGCTATGCGGGGTCTTTTCTGGCTCCATACAAATTTCAGGATTATTTGTTCCATTTCTTTGAAAAAAGTGGATGGTATTTTGATGGAGATTGCATTGAATGTGTAGATTGCTCTAGGTAGCATTGATATCTTCACAATATTTGTTCTTCCAATCCATGAGCATGGAACGTTTTTCCATTTCGTTGTGTCTTCCTCAATTTCTTCCATGAGTATTTTATCGTTTTCTGAGTACAGATTCTTTGCCTCTTTGGTTAGATTTATTCCTAGGTATCTTATGGTTTTGGGTGCAATTGTAAATGGGATCGACTCCCTAATTTCTCTTTCTTCTGTCTTGTTGTTGGTGTATAGGAATGCCACTGACTTCTGTGCATTGGTTTTATATCCTGCCACTTGATTGAATTCCTGTATGAGTTCTAGCAGTTTTGGGGTGGAGTTTTTGGGGTTTTCCACATAAAGTATCATATCATCTGCAAAGAGTGAGAGTTTGACTTCTTCTTTGCCAATTTGGATGCCTTTTCTTTCTTTTTGTTGTCTGATTGCTGTGGCTAGGACTTCTAATACTATGTTGAATAGCAGTGGTGATAGTGGACATCATTGCCATGTTCCTGACCTTAGGGGGAAGTTCTCAGTTTTTCCCCATTGAGAATGATATTTGCTGTGGGTTTTTCATAGAGGGCTTTTATGATATTGAGGTATGTACCCTCTATTCCTATACTCTGAGGAGTTTTGATCAACAAAGGATGCTGTACTTTGTCAAATGCTTTTTCTGCATCTTTTGAGAGGATCATATGGTTCTTGTTCTTTCTCTTATTAAGGTATTGTATCACATTGATTGTTTTGCGGATGTTGAACCAAGCTTGCAGCCCAGGGGTAAATCCCACTTGGTCGTGGTGAATAATCCTTTTAATGTACTGTTGGGTCCTATTGGCTGGTATTTTGGTGAGAATTTTTGCATCCATGTTCATCAGGGATATTGGTCTGTAATTCTCCTTTTTGATGGGGTCTTTGGTTTGGGGATCAAGGTAATGGTGGCCTCATAAAACGAGTTTGGCAGCTTTCCTACCATTTCTATTTTTTGGAACAGTTTCAGAAGAATGGGTATTAATTCTTCTTGAAATGTTTGGTAGAATTCCCCTGGGAAGCCATCTGGCCCTGGGATCTTGTTTGTTGGGAGATTTTTGATGACTGTTTCAATTTCCTTAGTGGTGATAGGTCTGTTCAGGTTTTCTATTTCTTCCTGGTTCAGTTTTGATAGTTGATACATCTCTAGGAATGTATCCATTTCCTCCAGATTATCTAATTTGCTGACATAGAATTGCTCATAATATGTTCTGATAATTGTTAGTATTTCTTTTGTGTTGGTTGTGATCTCTCCTCTTTCATTCATGATTTTGTTGATTTGGGTCATTTCTCTTCTCTTTTTGATAAGTCTGGCCAGGGGTTTATCAATCTTGTTAATTCTTTCAAGAACCAGCTCCTAGTTTCGTTGATCTGTTCTACTGTTCTGTTGGTTTCTATTTCATTGATTTCTGCTCTGATCTTTATTATTTCTCTTCTCCCACTGGGTTTAGGCTTTATTTGCTGTTCTTTCTCCAGCTCCTTTAGGTGGAGGGTTAGGTTGTGTACTTGAGACCTTTCTTGTTTCTTGAGAAAGGCTTGTATTGCTATATACTTTCCTCCTAGGACTGCCTTTGCTGCATCCCAGGGATTTTGAATAGTTGTGTTTTCATTTTCATTGGTTTCCATGAATTTTTTAAATTCTTCTTTAATTTCCTGGTTGACCCATTCATTCTTTAGTAGGATGCTCTTTAGCCTCCATGTATTTGAGTTCTTTCCAACTTTCCTCTTGTGATTGAGTTCTAGTTTCAAAGCATTGTGGTCTGAAAATAGGCAGGGAATGATCCCAAACTTTTGGTACCCATTGAGACCTGATTTATGACCCAGGATGTGATCAATTCTGGAGAATGTTCCATGGACACTAGAGAAGAATGTGTATTCCGTTGCTTTGGGATGGAATGTTCTGGATATGTCTGTGAAGTCCATTTGGTCCAGTGTGTCATTTAAAGTCTTTATTTCCCTGTTGATCTTTTGCTTGGACGATCTGTCCATTTCAGTGAGGGGGGTGTTAAAGTCCCCCACTATTATTGTATTGTTGTCGATATGTTTCTTTGCTTTTTTTATTAATTGCCTTATATAATTGGCTGTTCCCATGTTAGGGGCATAGATATAATTGTTAGATCTTCTTGTTGGATAGGACCTTTAAGTAGGATACAGTGTCCTTCCTCATCTCCTATTACAGTCTTTGGTTTAAAATTTAATTTGTCTGATATAAGGATTGCCATCCCAGCTTTCTTTTGGTGTCCATTAGCATGGTAAATGGTTTTCCACCCCTTCACGAAAGCTTGGAGTGGAAAAAAATTGTGGGTGTCTTTGGGTCTAAAATGAGTCTCTTGCAGACAGCATATCGATGGGTCTTGTTTTTTTTCCCAATCTGATAGCCTGTGTCTTTTGATTGGGGCATTTAGTCCATTTACATTCAGGGTAACTCTTGAAAGATAGGAATTTAGTGCCATTGTATTGCCTGTAAGGTGACTGTTACCATATATTGTCTGTGTTCCATTCTGGTCTGTGTTGCTTTTAGGCTCTCTCTTTGCTTAGAGGGAACCCTTTCAAGATTTCTTGTAGGGCTGGTTTTGTGTTTGCAAATTCCTTTAGTTTTTGTTTGTCCTGGAAGCTTTTTCTCTCTCCTTCTATTTTCAATGACAGCCTAGCTGGATATAGTATTCTTGGCTGCATGTTTTTCTCATTTAGTGTTCTGAATATATCATGCCAGTCCTTTCTGGCCTGCCAGGTCTCTGTGGATAGGTCTGTTACCAGTCTAATGTTTCTACCATTGTAGGTTACATATCTCTTCTCCTGAGCTGCTTTCAGGATTTTCTCTTTGTCTATGAGACTCATAAGTTTTACTATTAGATGTCAGGGTATTGACCTACTTTTATTGATTTTGAGAGGCGTTCTCCATGCTTCCTGGATTTTGATGCCTGTTTCCTTCCCCAAATTCAGGAAGTTCTCTGCTATAATTTGCTCCAATATACCTTCTGCCCCTCTCTTTCTTCTTCTTCTAGGATCCCAATTATTCTAATGTTGTTTCATCTTATGGTATCACTTATCTCTCCAATTCTGCCCTCATGATCCAGTAGTTGTTTATCTCTCTTTTTCTCAGCTTCTTTATTTTCCATCATTTGGTCTTCTATATTACTGATTCTCTCTTCTGCCTCATTTATCCTAGCAGTTAGAGCCTCCATTTTTTATTGCATCTCATTAATAGTCTTTTTTTGATTTCAATTTGATTAGATTTTAGTTCTTTTATTTCTCCAGAGAGGGATTCTCTAATATCTTCCATGCTTTTTTCAGGCATGGAAGTATCTTTAAAATCATCATTCTGAACTCTAGTTCTGACATCGTACTAATGTCTGTATTGATTACATCCCTGGCAGTCGGTACTGCCTCTTGTTCTTTTTTGTTGAGGTGATTTTTCCTTCTTGCCATTTCGTCTAGAGGAGAATAGATGAATGAGAGAGCAAAATGCTAAGAGGGTAACAATGACCCCTGAAAAATATATACTAAATAAATCAGAAGAGACTTGAAACCAGGGGAAAAGAAAGGGAAAGAAAGAAAAAAGAAAAAAAAAAAAGAAAAAGAAAAAGAAAAAAAAAAGAATATGATCAAATATGATCAGGCTGGTGCATAGATCAATGCCAAACACTAGATTTGGGGCATATTTTGGTCTGTTAGAAGAAAGTGCCTCCCAAAATTTTAAAGAAAGGAAAACTTATATATGTACAAAAATAACAGTAAATATGATGAAGGGATGGAATATGACTGTAAAGATGAAAATTATAAAAGATTTTGTAAAAGGAATTGATAAGATAGGAAGTTGGTTGAAAAAAGAAAGAAGAGGAATTTAAAAAAAAAAGGGAGAGAATGTGATCAGTCAGTAGACTAGAACAAAGCCATGCACTAGAGATTTAGGGTATATTTTGGTCTGTTAGAAGAAACTGTATCCCAAAATTTTTAAAGAGAGAACAACTTATATATATATACCAAAAAATATGGCTAACTACTATGAAGGGATAGAAATGACCCTAAAAAATGAAAAATAGAAAAGGTTTTTTAAAAAGTGATTGATAAGATTTGTTTGAAAAAGGGAAAAAGAAAAATTCAAAAATAAAAGAAAAAGAAAAAGAAAATTAAAAAATTTAACTTTAAAAGACTAAAGAATCAGGGGGAAAAAAAGCCATGGATTCTATGTGCAGTATTCCCCCAGTGCTGGCATTCTGCCGTTTTCATTGATCGGTAAACTTGGTCTTGGATGGCTGTTCTCACTGATATTCTGGGGGAGGGGCCTGTTGCTGTGGTTCCCAAATGTCTTTGCCGGAGGTGGAATTGCCCCACTCTTGCCCAGTCCGGGCTATGTAATCTGCTTGGTTTTGCTCTCGGGAGCTTTTGTTCCCTGCAAGCTTTCCATATAGCTTTGGAGGCCGAGAGTGAAATGGCAGCCTCCCAATCTCCACCCTGGAGGAGCTGAGCACTCGAGGCCCTGCTCCTCAGTGCACCCCCAGAGAAAAGCAGTCAATCACTCCCATCTCCCTGGTCTCTGGCCGCACTCTGTGCTCACCTGGCCTGTGACCCAGTGTTTCTATCTCTGCACCCGACCCCGTGTGGAGTCTCCAAACCCAGCAGATCTCTGCGGTGCGCTCCCACACCGCTCCTCCCAGGGGAGGAAAGGGAGTCTCCCTGGATCTGCCGCTGTTGGGTCCCTGCTGGAGGAGCAGGGGCCCAACTGTGCCCCGGATCATGGTTTATGGCAGCCCCAAGCTGAGAGCCTGCTCCTTGGCTCCATCTCTGCATCTAGCTTTCCCGCTCTGATACCTAGGAGCTCTGCCACACTCAGGCACCCCCGGTCTTTCTGTGACCCTGAGGGTCCTGAGACCCCAGTGTCCCGCAAGGGTTCCACCCCCCGCTTAGCCACTGGAGCGACGCCTCTCAGCAGAGCCCACTTCTAAAAGTTCCGATTTTGTGCTCCGCGGCTCTATCACTTACCAGAAGCGGCCGACGGAGGCCCCTCCCCTGCCGTCTATCCTCCCGAATATCACCTCGGATTCACTTCTCCGCACATCCTACCTTCCAGAAAGTGGTCGCTTTTCTGTATAGAGAGTTGTTCCTCTTCTTTTCTTTGATCTCCTGTTGAGTTCGTAGGTGTTCAGAATGGTTTGATCCCTATGCAGTTGAATTCCTGAGACCAGAAGAAATCCAGGTCTCCTACTCCTCTGCCATCTTGCTCCACCCCCTCGAACCTCAGCTAGTTTTGCCTACAGCTCTTGACTGAATGTCCAGCAGGCAATTAGCGGTGTATGCAGTGGGGTTGTTGTCCAACCATATTAAAACCATAACGTTGCAAAGTTCATCTTTGGTTCCCTCTTCCTGCCTAAGTCCTCTGCCCCCTTCATTTTCCAGTGCTTTCATGCTTTTGCTTTGACTCCATGACTTCTCTCCTTGGATGCCTCGTCTGGAACTACTCCTGTGGCTGAGAGGGGGCAAGCCAGGGGGCATATGCCAAACCACGTGTTTCTTTAATAGACTGGTCTGTGGAGACAGATCTTAGACAACACATGTGTACCTTTAGTTATAGGTGTCACTTCTGAACAGGCCTCTCTCCCACACTCACCATTTCTGGAGTATAATTCCTGACAGTCTTCTTCTTCTTCTTTTTTTTTTTTTGCATTATAACTTACAATAATGGGGCTCTGAGAAATAATGACAGGACCTTTTCAATTCCTGTTGAGCTGTCCTTTTCTGATTTTTTTTATTTTATAGTATGTGAGCTTCAGGTTTATCCTGTGGTTAGATAAAAGTGCATAAGCAAAAACAAAACAAACAAACAAAATGAACAGATAAGAAAGGTGGGGGAAATTGACCAATGATACATCAGTAAATAAATTAATTCTAAATCAGGCTAAAATCACCTCTTATACCCTCAATATTCTAGATCTTGTTCAATCACTCTTCTCTTATCTAAACTACCTGCTATATTCCCATTTCCTCAGGGCCCTGCTAAATGAATTGTTATCTAATTTCTGAGAAATCATTTCATTAGAGTATTAATGCTCTCCATTATTTAACATATTATCCTCTGGCAGATAATATTTGCATTTTGAGAGGTACCTTCTGTGCCTTCATCAGAATACTGAGCAATATGTTAATTTTAGGCACCATGTCAAATCTTTGAGACATATATCTGCCCATAAAATTTTAGAGGAAGCCACCCATGTTTAGTGCTGTGCCAATTTATGGTTTCAGTCACTGGGGAGTTTTTAACTTATGCTGGGCAAAAGATTCCAAAAAGGGTAAATTCTAGATACAGCTAATGGAAGGTGGTTAGTGAGGGACCTGTTTTAGATTCGGTGGCCACAGTTCAGCTTCTTGATGTCATACTTAATGGCTATGTAAACTTCAGCATATTATTACCTCTGTTGCTTTCTCTAAAATGGTTCTTACCCTGACCAAAACAAAAACAAAAACAAAAACAACAACAACCCACCTTTAGAATTCACCATAAATTAATTCTTACTGGTTGAAAATGCCCCATTGAGAAACACTATAAATCTGAAATATTTCTTTACTGAGAAATACCTGTATTTTTCAGTTATGCATTACGGTGGGAGTTAGAAAAGTTGTTCTTCTGTTGATGATGCAGAATTGGCATGCAGGGTGGTTAATGACAAATACAGGGAGGGCTGAGCATTGGAGAGCTGGCCTAGTTTGTTACTTGGCATGCTCTCCAAAATTTTTCCCGAACTAGTTAATTCATCTTTTGTTTACAGAATCTTGAGCCTCTGTTTATACTTTAAAGGCAACAGAATTTTATTTAGTTCCCAAGGCAGTAGTACCAAAAGGGAGATGAGAAGTAGGTATCCTGAAGGTGGCAGTCCACTTTAAAGGACGGACCAGCCATTCTCAATGCCTTAGAGGCTGAACTCTCAGCAGACTATTTTAAAGAGGGCGGCATTGTCGACTTCACCACAACCTAGAAAACAGCAAGTTATTTGCTCTCCAGGGGTGACCATTTTTTTCCTAAACAAATAGAGATAATTGTTTATTTAATTTATGACTTGGGGCAAGTCACTTATTGCCTGAAAATATTCACTGGAAGAGCCTGGTATTTTTAAATTAAAATACACTGTAATTTGGGTTACAATCCATCATTTCTTTTTAATCCGATCATCTTCTTTCATTTTTATATAAACAATTTTGATTGAAAATATATATTTTTAAAAAACAGCACCTTTCCCAACTTCCTTCTAAATGATCTATTGTAGACCCAGAAAAACATAAGCACTCATAATAGCAGAGAAAACTGGAAGTTGCAAACAGCCAATTGCCAGAATCTGGGGGAAATGTGTGCTAATTATGAGGATGAGATAAGTAGTCTCAAGTAAGGGGCACTTGATTGGGCCACCAGCCAAGTGGTGAGTGTCTGAGATCAGGTTCCATGAAGCTGGAACCAGGAAAAAGAGAAAACTCCACTTAAAGCAACACAAGACATCATGAAATGGAGAATCATTCCAAATCAGAGCCTTTTAAGAAAAAATAAGGTTTCTACACTCGCAACAACTGGTTTTGAATTAACAAGCACATTCACCAGATTTCTTACACAGAACACAAAAATATTAACGATAAAAAAATTGATAATCTGGACTTCATGAAAACTAAAACTGTTGCTCACCAGAAGATGTCATTAAAATATAAAAATGCAAGTTACAGACTGAAGAAAATATTCACTCATATATACTTATATGTCAATATACATATAAGTATTTATATATTTGTTAAGTGAACAAAAATTTGAACAATTACTTTGCAACATAAGATATACAAATTACTATTATACATGCTCATTAGTCAGCAGGGAAATGCAAATTAAAACCACAGTGAGATACAATTCCACATCCTTTGGAATAGCTAATATTAGAAAGAATGACCACACTAAATGTTAGTGAAGATGTAGAATAACTAGAAACTACTTTAGAAAGCCAGTATTTCTTTACAAAATTTAAACATATATCTACCCTATGCTCCAGCAATTTTATTTCTAGGTATTTGTCCAACAGAACAACAAGAAATGTTTTAAAAAGACTCATACAGTAGATAAAGTATAGAATATTCACTTATACAGTGGAGTACTACTCAACAATGAAGGGGAAAACAACTACTTTTTCTCATGAAAGCTTTCATGAATCTTACAGATATCATATTAGGAGAAAGAAAGAAGACACAAGAATATGTATTACCTGGAGTATGGACTCTCCTAATTTCTATCATCATAGTTGAGTTTCGGCCTTAAGAGGACTTTTTGGTATGCTAGATATTCCATATCGTAGTTGGTGTCTAGATTACACAGGTGCATACATTTGCCCAAACTCCTCAACATATATTCTTAAAATATTTGATTGCATTGTATTTAAAGTAACTTAATTTTTTGAAAAAAAGTAAAACACTAAGTATAATTATTATGTTTAGGGAATTAAAAGAAAAGATGAATTTTACAAGAATATTTACAACTTGTTTTAATTTGGGTTCCCTCAAAAGCACATTTTGAGACAATGATTCAATTTTAAGTAGTTTATGTGGCAAGTCCAGGGAACAATGGGAGAGGGTGGGAAAATGAAACAGAGAAAGGAAGTCAGGCAGTAACGGGTATGTTTTAAAACAGATTCCACATTGGACAACTAGAGCTTAACATTTGGGAGAGACCTAGGAAACTGTGTAAAACACAGGTATCAGCATTATTCTCCTGAGGGAAAAGACACAAGTACTTATGTACCTACTCACAATAGTTTTAGGCTGAGGTTATTCACGCAGGTTGTTCATTTCTGGATATTCCCAGGATTCTATGTGAGTAAAAAAAGATATATTCTGTGATCCCATAAAAATCTGCAGGCACAAAAATGCAGATACTAGTGGTTAGAATTCATTTGTACCACACTAAATGATAATGTCCTAGGGTTATGTGGGGATATTGGTAGCATCTGCTAAAAACCTTTTTAAAATAGTCAGATGGAGAGGCTTGGCCTCAGGTTAATGCATGGGTGATATTAGACTGCCAAGAAAAACTGTAAACGATGAGAAGACTAAAAAGAAGGAGAAGGAAGAGGAGGAGGAGGAAGAGAGGAAGGAGGAGGAGGAGAAAAGAAGGAGAGAAGGAAGAAAACATCTGTTTAATGACACTGGAGAGCAACCAAGGCAGTCAGAATTTGAGGGGCTAAAATTCTTGAGAAAAGGGAAGCATATTGAAGTAAGCTCTACATGTGAAGTCACTTTACTCCTTTGCGACAATTGCCAATTCGCACTATGGGGCATGGAAGCCAAACAGAAAGCAGTAATTTAGAACAGGGCTGTCCAATAGGAATATAATGTGAGCCACATAATCTTAAGTGATCTGGTAACTACATTAAAACAAGTTAAAAGAAACAGGCAAAACTAATTTTAATAATATATTTTACTTAATCCAATAGATTAAAAAATACCATTTCAACATGTATTTGATGTAAAAAATTAATGCAACATTTTACTTTTTTTTTGTACTACAACTTCAAAATCTGGTGTGTATTTTACACTTATAGACATGCCAATTCAGATTAGCCATATTTAAAGTGCCCAATGGCCACATATGGCCAATGAGTGCCATATTGAACAGTACAGGACTGAAGTTTATAGCAGTTTCACTGGGCTGTGACAACTACAAGGACATCTGGGACATGGGGTGCCAGGGTCCTGGAGAAGAATAAACTATGGATGAGTGAGTCAGATATTCTGCATGCAACTTTTCCTCTAGACATTTGCTAAATCCAATAATGTGCAAATTCAGAGAGAGACTCTGAAAACTAAGAAGAATATAGCTGTTAAGATGATTAAATATTACAGCATTTTCAAGGGGACCAGAGGACAAAACTTGCAGTTCAGGACCTCCCAAGCTGGCAGGACTTAGACCAACAACACACCCAAACACACACCCAACAACACAAGGTGTAAATTGAACCTATCTAAAGAGTTGTAACAGAGAGGAAGAAATTCCAGAAATGGAGCAGTATCAAATAGATTCAGTTGAGATCCTCAGAGTATATCCCTGACAATAAAAATTAAATTATCCATAGAAGAAAATATAATTATGCAGAGTCTCTGTAATGTTCATTAAAAATATCTGATACTCAGGGTGCCTGGGTGGCTCAGTCAGTTAAGCGTCTGCCTTGGGCTCAGGTCATGTTCCCAGGGTCCTGGGATCAAGCCCCGCATTGGGCTCCCTGCTCAGTGGGAAGCCTGCTTCTCTATCTCTCTCTCTCCCAAATAAACAAATAAAATCTTTAAAAAAAATCTGATGATCAAAAATTACCACACCTTTCAGGTAACAGGATCAAATGGCCATGTCCAAGAGGAAAAGCAGACAATTGAAACATACCCATGTAATTCATATGTTTGCAGTTATCAGATGTGAACTTAAAAGTAACTGTGATGAAAATATTAAACAAAAGAGATAAAACATGGATATTTTACCTGCCAACTAAGATCAATTAAAAACATGTAATGTAGGGGTGCCTGGGTGGCTCAGATGGTTAAGCATCTGCCTTCAGCTCAGGTCATGGTCCTGGGGTCCTGGAATCGAGCCCCACGTCCGGCTCCTGGCTCAGCGGAGCCTGCTTCTTTCTCTGCCTCTCCCCCTGCTTGTGTTCTCTCTCTCTCTCTCTCTCTCTCTGTATCCCTGTGTCTCGAGTGAATAAATAAAATCTTTAAAAAAAAAACATGTAATGTAAATCTTAGCACTGAAAAAATACAATAAATCAAATGAAGAACTGAACAGATGTGTTTAATAACAGACTGGATGTAGAAGAGGAGGTGATTCATAAATTGGATGGTAGGTAAACAGAAAACGTACTGAAACACAAAGAGAAAAAGAAGATGAAAAATGCAGTCAAGAGTGTGAGAGCCATATGTAGTTCAG
Organism: Mirounga leonina; assembly: GCF_011800145.1. Lineage (NCBI taxonomy): Eukaryota > Metazoa > Chordata > Mammalia > Carnivora > Phocidae > Mirounga > Mirounga leonina. The sequence goes on from NW_023270498.1 coordinate 10,663,526, forward strand.
TGGAAAGTTCTAATGTGTAGGAGACTCAGGAAGAAAAAAGAGAGAATAGGTCAGAAGTAGTCACTGAAAACATAATGGCTGGTTTTGGCTACACCAAAAGTTTCAAAAGACACATTACATCACAGATTCAAAGGGTTTTATGAATTCCAAGACTGAAAAAAAAATACAACATATGCATATTAAAATAAACTGCTGAAATCAAAGAGGATATCATAGAAGTAGCCAGAGGAAAAAATAATATATTACCTGAAAGGAGCAACAGTAAAAATGCTGAGAGAATTCTTAACAGAAATGAAGGATCCTGGGAGAAAATGGAATGACATCTTTAAAGTCGTTCTGAGTTAACTGTGTCCAATCCCCTCTGGATTCGTATGTTGAAGTCTTAACACCCAGGCCCCCAGAATATGACCTTACTTGGAGATAGGGCCTTTATAGATACAATTATGTTCTATTTACCAAAAGGCATATTTAAGAAAGTGAAAATATGAGCCCCAGATTGCAGAAGATATTTTTAAGACATATATTTGACAAAGGATGCATTGCCAAGATATATATGAACTTCTACAAATCAATAACAGAAAACTGATAATCCAATTTAAAGATAGTAAAAGGGTTTACACAATCACATCACAAAATAAAATACCCAAATTACCAATAAGAATACAAGGTGTGCTTGATCTCACATGTCATTAGGGAACAGCAATTAAAACACAGTGAGAACCACTATGTACCCATCGAAATGACTAAATTTAAAAAACTGACCTTAGCAAGTGTTAGCAAAGATATGGAGCAATGAGAATTACTCAGATACTGATTGTAGGAACATAAGTTGGTAACCCTTTGGAAAACTTGTTGAATTTATAAATATCAAATAATACAGGTAATTCACTCCCGGATGTCTATCCCTTGAAAACTGTGAAAATGCACCAAAAATGCTTATAGTAACATTATTTATAATTATTAAAAACTTAGAACTACCCAGAAGTCTATAAAAAGAAAAATGAATAAGTATATTGTGATCTGTCCATATAATGGAATACTACACGGCAATGGGAATAAATGAATTATGTTGTGTGCACACACAGAGAATAATACATGAATCTCATAAACATAATGTTAAGTGATATATGCCAGAAAATAAAGATCATATTCCATTTTTATGAAATTCTGAGGCAGGCAGAATGAACCATATGATAAAATTTAAGAGTACCAGAATTGGGATAAATTTCATCATGTGCCTTCTGAAACCATGCATTTGGAAGGTTAGAAGGACACAGCATCACTTCTATGGTAATTTCTCATTATACATATGTGAGAGTTATTATTGTAAGAAATTGTCTCCCATTACTATGGGGACTGAGAAGTCCCACAATATCTGCAAGGTGGACACTGGGGAAAGCTGGTGGTGCAGTTTGAAGGCCTGAGAACTGGCGAGCCAAAATGGTATAAATTCCAGTCCAAGTCTGAAGGCCCCCAAAAAACCAGGAATGTCAAGGACAAAGGATAAATGTTCTTGCTCAGTCAGGTAAAGAGAGAGAATGGGAGTCCTCCTTTCTTCCATGTTTTTGTTCTATTCAGGCCCTTTATGGATTGGATGATGCCCCCACATTGAGGAGAGCAACAAGCTTTACTCAGTCTACCAATTCAAATGCTAATCTTCTCTGGAAACACCTTCACAGACACACCCCAAAATGTTTAAGCAGGTATGTGGGCACCCCATGACCCAATCAAGTTGACACATTAAATTAACTATCACAAATGTATAACCTAAACCTAATCATGAGGACTCATCAGATAATCCACAGTGAGGCACAGTCTACAAATAACTGCCCTATCAAGGTTATAAGGGACGACAGACTGAGAAACCATCCCAATTTAAAGGAGACTAGAGAGACACAAAAACCGAATGCAAATGTTTGATCAGTCTTTGATCCTGGAATGTATCCAGAACCGGTAGGTAGGAATCTGCACACATGCATGCAGGCACACACAGACACACACTCTAAAAATATGAGCCATTGGAAATATAGGGATTAAGTTCCCATATTAGGTAATAGTGTAATACTGATAATTTCTTGATTTTAATAGTTATACTATGTTTATGCAAGCAAATGTCCTTGTTCTTAGGAAATACACATGGCAGATTTAGGAGTAGAGGAGGCATAATATCTGTAATTTACTTTTTCAGAAAAAAATAATCATATGTGTACATACAGAGAGAAAATGATAAAGCATATGTGATTAAGTATTAACAACTGAGAAATCTATGAAGAGTTAACAGGGATTCCTTTTTTAATTCTGGCAACTATTCTGTAGGTGTGAAATTATTTGAAAGTTAAGTCACAAAAAGAATTACTAAAAAATCCCAATGAAGGTATAAAACTTGAGAGAGCGACATTGAAATACATACTTAGCGGTTCTTCAATCCTAAGTCTACTTGAAATTTGGCAGAAAGAAACTTTATTTTTGTTCCCCAATTCAGAACACAAAGTCATGACTGCCTTAAAACTACTTTATAGGTCTCCCACCCTTTCCCCCTTCCTTGTCTTTCGGTACTCAGAAGATCCTACAGCTCCATGTCAACAGTAAACTGGAAAGACATAGGGAGAGGGGCAAAGTCTATATATAAGTTTCCCCAGGAAGAGGAAACTTTTATATTCATAAAAGTAAGTATCTTTTTCATACTGCAGTTAGATGTGAGTCAGGATTCTCTTGTAGACTGTTTCAAGTGGTAATTCAGGGATCCATGCTCCTTCCATAATGTGGCTCCACCATTTCATCCTCTTAGCTCCCAGACATGTGTGTGCATGTGAGTGAGATCCTAGACACAAGCATGGGGTCACCAGAGTGTTGCATATCATTCTGTATGCCCAGAACTCAATAGCATCATCAGTGTAATTACCAGGGCAGCTGAGAAATGTGGGGGGCATAAGTGAGCACTAACAGATCTTCTACACCAGCTCAGAGCAGGCAGGGTCTACTGGACAATAGGAATGAACCAGGTAATGTGTCCACTCAGCATTCAGCCAGCACCAAAATGAGCAAAAACAGAGCCAAAGGACAACCCACGTGCTCTGCCTATTTTTGGGTGACTGGTCTTGTCCAGTCTAAGTGCAAGCATCAGAACATGCAGTGATAGGACCCTTGAACTAGTTCTGTCGAACCACAGAAAAGAAACATTATTCTGGGAACTCAGAGGCACAGACTTCTAAAACTAATTTATTACTGAAACCAGAGGAAAATTTTATAAGACTATTTGGCATTACCACAGGAGGAGCCTAGAGAATAAAGATATTGCTGAGATGCAAACAAAAAGAAGGAAAATGTATAAGATAAGAATATTGAGCAAATAAAAGTGAAATTACAGAAATATAATTTTTACTGGAGTCAGTGAGGAGCAGAATCAATAGTGTAAAAATCATATCAGTGATGCCAAAGCCAAGGACAAAGATCTCTCAGGATTTGGAGGAGAGGGATGAAAGAAAATAAAATGAATATAATAGAGGAAGAGAATAGAAATCAGAGACAGGGGGCAGAGCAAGATGGCAGAGGAGTAGGAGACCTGGATTTCTTCTGGTCTCAGGAATTCAGCTGGATAGGGATCAAACCACTCTGAACACCTACAAACTCAACAGGAGATCGAAGAAAAGAATAGCAACAACTCTCTCATCAGAAAAGCGACCACTTTCTGGAAGGTAGGACGTGCGGAGAAGTGAATCCGAGGCGATATTCGGGAGGATAGACGGCGGGGGAGGGGCCTCCGTCGGCCGCTTCTGGCAAGTGATAGAACCACGGAGCACAAAATCGGAACTTTTAGAAGTCTGCTCAGCTGAGGGACGTCACTCTAGTGGCTAAGCGGGGGGTGGAACCCTTGCGGGACACTGGGGTCTCAGGACCCTCGGGGTCACAGAAAGACCGGGGGTGCCTGAGTGTGGCAGAGCTCCCAGGTAACGGAGCAGGGAAGCCGGCTGCAGAGGCAGAGGCCAGGTGCGGGCTCTCAGCTCAGGGTTGCCATAAACTGATCTGTGGCACAGTCGGGCCACTGCTCCTCCAGCAGGGACCCAACAAGCGGCAGATCTGGGGAGACTCACCTTCCTCCCCTGGGAGGAGCCGCATGAGAGTGCACCACAGGGATCTGCTGGGTTTGGAGACTCCACCTGGGTTCGGGTCCCAGAGATAGAAACGCGCAGTCACAGCCTGGGTGAGCACAGAGTACAGCTGGAGACTGGGGAGCCGGGAGTGACTGACGGCTTTTCTCTGGGGGCTCACTGAGGAGTGGGGCCCCGAGCTCTCGGGTCCTCCGGGGCAGAGATTGGGAGGCCACCATTTTCACTCTCCGCCTCCAAAGCTGTATGGAAAGCTCGCAGGGAACAAAAGCTCCGGAGAGCAAACCCGAGCAGATTACTTAGCTGGAAGGGGGCAAAGACATTTGGAAACCATGGCAACAGGCCCCTCCCCAGAAGATCAGCGAGAACAGCCAGCCAAGACCAAGTTTACCCATCAATGAGAAGAGCAGAACTCCAGCGCTAGAGGAATACTGCACATAGAATCCATGGCTTTTTTACCATGATTCTTTAGTCTTTCAAAGTTAATTTTTTTTTTAACTGTCTTTTTTTCTTTTTTTTTTTTTTTGAATTTTTTTTTCCCCTTTTCAACCAACATCTTATCAATCCCTTTTCTTAAAAAACATTTTTATTTTTCATTTTTAGAGTCATATTCTATCCCTTCATAGTAGTTACCTGTATTTTTGGCATATATATAAGTTGTTCTCCCTTTAAAATTTTGAGATAGTTTCTTCTAACAGATTAAAATATACCCTAATTCTCTAGTATATGGTTTTTTCTACTCCCCTGCTTGATCACATTCTCTCCCTTTTTTTTTTCTTTTTTCTCTTTTTTTAAATCCACTTCTTTCTCTTTTCAAACAACTTCTTATCAATTCCTTTTATAAAACTTTTTATAATTTCCATCTTTACAGTCATATTCCATCCCTTCATCATATCAACCCTTATTTTTGTACATATATAAGTTTTTCTTTCTTTAAAATTTTGGGAGGCACTTTCTTCTAAAAGACCAAAATACACCCCATCTAGTGTGTGGCACTGATCTATCTACCAGCCTGATCATATTTGATCACATTCTGGGTTTTTTGTTATTGCTGTTTTGTTTTGTTTGTTTTTGTTTGTTTTTCTCTTTTTCTTTTTCTTTTTTCTCTCTTTCTGTTTCTTTTTCCACTGTTTCAGGTCTTTTCTGATTTGTTTAGAGTATATTTTCTGGGAACGTTGTTACTCTGCTAGCATTTTGTTCTCTCATTAATCTATTCTCCTCTGGACAAAATGACAAGATGGAAAAAATCACCTCAACAAAAAGAACAAGAGGTAGTACCGACTGCCAGGGACCTACTCAATATGGATATTAGTACGATGTCAGATCTAGAGTTCAGAATCATCACTTTAAAGATACTAGCTGGCCTTGAAGAAAGCATGGAAGTTATTAGAAAAACCCTTTCTGGAGAAGAAAAAGAACTAAAATCTAACCAAGGTGAAATCAAAAAGGCTATTAATGAGGTGCAATCAAATATGGGGGCACTAACTGCTACGATAAATGAGGCAGAAGAGAGAATCAGTGATATAGAAGACCAAATGATGGAAAATAAAGAGCTGAGAAAAAGAGATAAAAAACTACTGGATCACGAGGGCAGAATTCAAGAGATAAGCGATACCATAAGACGAAACAACATTAGAATAAATGGGATCCCAGAAGAAGAAGAAAGAGAGAGAGGGGCAGAAGGTATAATGGAGCAAATTATAGCAGAGAACTTCCCTAATTTGGGGAAGAAAACAGGCATCAAAATCCAGGAAGCACAAAGAACCCCTCTCAAAATCAATAAAAATAGGTCAACACCCCGACATCTAATAGTAAAACTTACAATCTCATAGAAAAAGAGAAAATCCTGAAAGCAGCTCAGGAGAAGAGATATGTAACCTGCAATGGTACAAACATTAGACTGGCAACAGACCTATCCACAGAGACCTGGCAGGCCAGAAAGGACTGGCAGGATATATTCAGAGCACTAAATGAGAAAAGTATGCAGCCAAGAATACTATATCCAGCTAGGCTGTCATTGAAAATAGAAGGAGAGAGAAAAAGCTTCCAGGACAAACAAAAACTAAAGGAATTTGCAAACACAAAACCAGCCCTACAAGAAATCTTGAAAGGGGTCCTCTAAGCAAAGAGAGAGCCTAAAAGCAACATAGACCAGAAAGGAACACAGACAATATACGGTAA